>NW_019173792.1:0-90722 GCF_001646965.1 Fonsecaea nubica | reverse complement strand
TTAGGGGGAAGGAAGAGTCTGGTTTTGGGGTGTTTTTGTTTTGTTGTGTGTTTTGTGTGGTTTTTTTGTGTTTGATTGGTTGGTTTGTGTGGTGTTGGTGGGGGGGGGGGGAGGGGGTGTAGTGTGGGTTGTTTGTGGTACTGGTTGTTGTGTGGTTGGTGTGTGTGTGTGTGGGTGTGTGTGTACGTGTTGGCGGAACTGAGATTGCAAAGCAAGCACGGATGGATGGGTGGATAAAACCTCCATGCACGATACAAAAAGGGGGGGAGTTGGATGCGAAAGAAAAGGAGTCCTTTGATACTGTAGATAGATACGCTAGTAGATGGGGAGGAGAGTCTTTTCATAGAGAACAAAGGCATCCTATGTGTGTCTTTCATTGTCACAACACAAGGGCTTTCTTTGAGGGTTTGGGAGAAGACAAGGCGGTCTTGTCTGTTGTTCTCTCCGTCTGTGGCTCCTTTTAGGCGTTGTAGGAGAGCCAGGACCAGGACCAGGACAAAGAAACTCTTGTCGAGTTCTCGTCGTTCGTTTCGTAGGACATCGCCCTTGTCGAGTCGGCTATTTCTCAAACATGATGAGAGAGACGGGAGGCTATTCTATAAGCGCCAAGAGAGGCTGTTCTGATAGCGGAGATCCCCCCCACCGAGATGCAGATCCGGGGTGCCGGATTTGTTGGATTCTTGCCTGAGCGTCACGTGGTTCTTTGTCCCATAACGAATACGCGCCCCGCTTCCCTGCGCCCCTCATCGCGTATAATAAAACAACTCTATCTACCCGAACAAAACTATGGGTATCGGCGTCTAGAAACCCTAAGAAATACCATCGGCTGTAGTATGGAGAGTTATATGTGGCTGACGGATCCTTTTAATGAACTTACACGGCCATTCGTGACCATTCCAAATCTCCTGGGACTTGAGGGACAAGTTCATCTAGCAGCGTCCGAAACTCATGTAGCAAACACATTTGCAACAGGTGCTCAGCCCTTCCTTTTGCTGATAAATTCCACTCGAGGTGTTCCAGCGATAGAGAAGTACCAGTCCTTGTCCCAGGGAACGATCACTGTTCGTCTATCTTGTCCTTTCATCGTTCCCACCCCACCCACATATTCTCCATTTGAACTCTCGAATATCCGGACTGCCCCCTGGGCTGGCCCCTGGGTTGCGACGTCAACAACTATCGCCAGGATATTATCCAGGAGGGTCATCCTTTGTCCTCGTGGGGGGGTATGCCACTCTATGGTAGGCTCGCACGGGCCACAATTTGTCTAAGATGTGTATTAGCAAACTCGGGTCTGGTGTGTGAGGCTCGGCCAATATTACTTTCTCCTCGCATTCCCCCACGGAGATCACTGTCGCTTGAGAGATTTGTTGGGTATTTTGAGATCATGGAGAATTACCAGCAATTATCAGGAAAGGCAAGAACAATACGTCGCTGGTTCAGTGTTTGGCTTGGAGCGATCAGAAGCCGAATCCACGATTCTCACTTTGAATGGGAAACCCCTGATCAGGGCGCTGCAATGGGGTCGGTCTCGAGGCTGATAAGCTGCTGCAATCGAGTGTCAAACCGTGTTGGATGGACTTCAGTTAAAGTTGAGTTGAATAGTCTTATCTTAGGTGTAGGCACACGTCGAGGCGCAAGACTCATTCATTATAAAAGGTTCATGCCCAACTTGTAGGCCACAGTTGAACGCCGCCGTTAGGCGGGGCATCAGCCCCACGTGACACTTGTGCGTTAAAATTACACTAATTTGCGGTAGAGTATGGCTAAATTTTCGAAACCTTGAACTTCTTTCTGTTATATCTCGGCGAGAAAGAGTATTTATCACTTATAATCTATAGGTTAGATAGATATAATAGATACTATTATCACGCGAGAGTGAAGGATGGATTCGTCTTCGTGATCTATAGTTACGTGGTTGGAAAGTCTGCGTATTTGCACCGAAACAACTGTAATCGGTATACTTTCCTAATCTCAACTCGCGAATTGCACATGATCGCCAAATCGCGCAGGTCAGTCCAAACTTAATTTGTCCTGTTTGTCAATTTCTCAACATGTTCAGCATGCTCGGTCGAGTCTCATTCTGCGTACCAACGCGGCATTCTCTGGTTTTCTCAAAACCTGGAAACCTGCGGAGGCTTTCGACTGTTTCTCTCCATTCCACACTTCCCACGAACGTGTACCGGCTGCAGCTCTTACCCAAATCAAACCTTTCAGCCTTCAAAAAGGATGAGGACTCGAACAGCAACGAGCGGGCTTTAGTATCGGATGATGGTCTGGTATATCCGAGAGTATCGGACAAAAAGCCGAGTGCGCACTCATTCAGCATCGTTTTGGAGAGTACTGAGATTGGTTTCCTGGGCAGAAGCAAACGGGCCTATTTTCATGCCCAACACTATCCTAATGCAAGATTTGACGAGACTTGCATTCGACCGGTATCTAGAAGAGGACGAAACGAGAAAGCCAGTCTTGATCAGTCTGAAGAAGGGTATATGCCTAAACCATACTCCCACGGCCACTGCTTACATCGCTACTCAGGGACACTTTTGCCGGCGCCGCTGATCGCCTTTTCTTTCGATCCTTCCAAGTTCTCACTCCAACCACTGCACCCGATCGAATTATCCAGTGAGCCTTAATCTTTGAATCCACGGCCCATGGCTTATTCCTTCTGCAGAACTGAACAGCGTGCTCGATGAGCTTTATTCGACAGAGGCAACTATCTTTCATGCTGAAGAGTGGTTTGACCAAAATCCATTCCACGATGCTGGACCAGACATATATGACTTGTAGGGGGTATCGCTGACCCTTCTGGCCATGCCTTCTGACTCCGTGTCACCTCCATTGCGTGACCGTTGCGCGGGCGGGACCTAACGTCTTCACCATGTACCACCCATTGAGTCACAGCTTGATGCTCCATTGGCCGCCTTCTCCGTCACACAGCGCAGGAACAAGGCTCAAGTTACAAACGCTCGGACTATACCATTGAGTCAATAACTCACGGCGCTGGCGCAGAAACTTAGTGGCTCGTTACACAAGGGACAAAGTACAAGTACCGAGCCGACTGATAGAACAGTGACAACCCCGATTTTATACTCCATCTCCACTTCTGTGCCAAATTTGGTACCTACCCTAACCAGTCAATGAGCAGCAGAGTGCTCGTACAATCGTACCCTGGCCAGCTAGGTTTGTGGAGAGGCTCGAGCAGGTACGAAGTACGAGGTATAAGTTTGATAACAATCAACTTGGCAGATTACGAGGGACTCATTACTCCAAATAAAAGTACATACCCACTACCTCATGGCAGTGGGTATCCATCACCTTCCAGATGCGAGGTAGGTACATAAGTACCCATACCTAGCTGGACTTTGACATACTCCCCCTCCACCAACCACTAGTCGCCACCTCCATCCCCACCACCTCGTTGTAACCCACACACCACACGAACACGAACACTACCCGACCGCCACGCCACGCCACACTACACTACTTCACTACGTACAAGAAACCCTCGCCGAGATGCAGAATCAGGCAATTGCCCTGCCCAGCCCAGCCCAGCCTCAAGGAGATACTTGAGTAACAGAAAAAGGGTCTTGGAATGTACTTGGTATTTTTGTACCAAAAAGTTATTCAAAGGGTACCATATCCGACAACATCCGAGGGTGTTCTTTGCTGGAAATGGTCCTTTGTTGTATTTTGGGCAGGGATGATTATGTTATTCGTGAATCCTAGGCAAACAGATAGATTGTACACTCGTACGTTAAACCATAGCTGGTAAGTAGCCCGCGCGGTAGAGAAAAGGGTATGTATATGTATATATCCAAACACTTGAACCAAACCTCACTCAACCCATTTATTTTCTCGATCGAGCGACAACTAAACTCCGACCTCTATTGCCGTCTATACCGAACCGACCCTCTGTCAAATTCCAAGAGTTTTTCTTCTTCTTTTTTCTTTCAGGCTCTTCATTTCTTTTTCGTCTTGGATTTTTGTGCCAACCTGACCCAACCACACCCGACGACAAGCCACGTTATCTTATCTCGTATCTTGTGAATCAGTGGTATACATCACGTTTCGATGAGACATCCCCCCTCTCCTCTAGCTCTAGCTCTAGCGAGGAGTCGAGGAGTACCGACACGATACACTGTCGTAGAGCCGGGCCAGCACTTTGCCTCGGACCTTTATCAGATGTCAGAAGGATTGACAGTAGCGACAGTGGACAGCCTCCTATGCGACGCACGTGGAACGCTTTCTTTTTGATTGGACTACTAGACTTTGATCCTCGACTTTTCGATCCTCGATCCTATTTTCCTATATCCTATTTCCTACACAGATATCGATTATAATATAGCAATGCCTTTTCAGGAGTCACAAGAAATGCTCTTCTCGTTCTCTCCCAAATGGCCTTGAGAGAAATAAAACTACTTCCATCTCTACCTCCCAAATCGTTGACACGTTGACATTCCCCTTTCCCTGAGCACTAGATCAATGCCGGCAGAAGCGCCACCAATGGCAACACGACCTGTCCACCGCCGAGGGCGAGTTTGCTGCCAAAGTTCTCGGTCTGGACGGCGACGTCTGCAGAGCTGGTCTCAGCTGGCGTCTGGTTTCCTAGTTAGTTGAAATGCCCCGTCTTCAAAACCTGGCGAAGAAAACAAACTCACCTCGCTTGCGGTCTGTTCGGGCGTCTCGGAAGCTGTGTCGGCCGGAGCGGCGGTTGTCTCTGACGGTTCAGAAGAAGCCGTCGTCGACGTTGTACCGGTCTCCTCTGTGCCTGGAGCTGAAGAGGTCGAAGTCGGCGCCGGGGTGGCAGTGGGTTCCGTGGCCGAGGTCCCATTCGAAGCAGGAACTGGCGTCGCGTCGAGTCCACATCCTGTGGCCGCGGCACTTACGCTCTCGCCGTAGTACCGCCAGATGTCAAATTCGAGCGCGCATTCGAGGCAGTCTTCCAAGATGGTGGTGAAGTTGGCCGAGTCACAATAGCCTTCCGTCCTCCCAGCGGTAATGACGCCTCCACTGGGCATGGTGTCAATGGAGCTAAACAAGACATGTATCGCACAACACTCACCAGTTCGCATGGCACTCATAGGCAGGCGTTCCCGGCTCCTGTCGGCGTTCCAAGGGAACAGAAGGGTGATACTCAAAGGAGATAGAGGCAGAGGCAGAGGCAACGGCCAAAGCCAGAACCGCGGGAAGAGCGTAATGCATGGTGTGGTGGTTGATCCAAAGAGTGGCAAGTTAGACGGAAAATACAAAGGCTGGAGCTGCAAGGTACAAGTCTGGGCGAGAAGGCCACGAGAAGAGGGAGATAGCTCTTCCATATAAACATGGAGCTCTAGCCACCAACCTCGAGTCCAGTCCCTTCATTTCCGGGCCAAGCGCAGGTGCTCCAACCGAGGGTGGCATCAGTGGCCAAACTCAGCTGCCCAAGTCGGCGTGGTGAGAGACACAATGGTCGGCCATGACATCGGCAGACGAGACAAGTTGACGCGTTTTCTCTTGCCCAATTCTCGGCTGCTCCATTGGTTTGGTCCCTCGTGGCATCCAGCCGATCAACAGCGAGTGCCCAGCAAAAGCCAAGCGCGCCGGCGAGCTTGGGACGAAAAATTATCTTATCAGATCGAACGATTACGGGTCTGACAAAAGACTTTTTCGGCTTTTTCCAAGCAATTAGTGGAGAAGGACGAGTTGTCTGACCACTCCCGATATCGGCACCTGCTTGATATCTTGTCTGATTAGATGGCAGCTTCGCTTGGACGTGCCGTGATGCCCTCCGCTAGAGCCATTGTCCTGCGCTTCGTCCGAATTTTCTACTCCATGCACACGGAGAGACTTTGGAAAAGGAACTCCACTTGTCTTTGCATCTTCTCCCAGCAGCACCAGGTTCTGCCATTCCCCGGCCAAGCATTGGTCGGGTGTCCCTCGTGACTCGAATGGATCGGTTTGCGCAGGGTATATCTTCCACCAACCACCCCCTCCTTGTCGTAGATTGTCATGTAACTAGAGTTTAATTCAATCCGTTCACTTACCTCTAGAAACTGGTTCTGGTCCAAAAGGAAATCGACAATACTTCTGCTTATATCATCGACACGATGGCACCACTCATGTCTGCTCTAGTCTTGGGCGGCGCTCTTGCGGCAAAGTTCGCCCTTGCCCAAGAACATGGAGAGGAATACTCAAAGACCATGGGCCCAGTCGCCTTCATGTGGCCGCCTGATCGTGAATGGGGTGCTGCCCAGGACAACACAGCCCCGTGCGGTTCAGCTGCATCGGTCATCAACAGAACCGACTTTCCCCTGCGTGAGTCAATGCCAAATAAGTCCAGTGGCTTCATACTGAACTGTGACAGTAAATGGCCAAATTGCGCTTGTCGCTCAAGATGAGTCCTGGCACATGCAGGTAGCAATTTCTTATAAAAGCGGTGGGTGAAGTGCCGATCCAGCTTCCTGCTTAGTTCATGACTGACGACTCGGCTAGATCCCACGTCCAACGATGATTTCGAGGTCGTGATCCCAGACACAAGAATCCCCGAACTCAACGAAGGGCACCAGTGTTTCCCGCTTCCGAATCCACCGGCAGATGTCGAAGCTCAAGCACCCGCCACTTTGCAGATTCGATATACTTCCGACTTTGACACGGACCTGAACGAGACCTTCTATGCGTGCGCTGATATCACTTACGTGCCGACCAGCCAGTTCACCTATCAGGTGCCATGCTTCAACGCCACTACCGAGGATTTCGAGATTTCTGATGAACCTGACTCGGAGGAATCTACTTCAACGGGTTCGGCAGCTGGAGCAACGGCAACGGCCGAGGTCCCAGAAGCCACCGAGTCATCATCTTCAGGCCTGTCCGGCGGCGCGATTGCCGGCATTGTTGTCGGTGTTGTGGTGGGAGTTGCATCTGCCCTTGCTCTCTTCTTCGTCCTGTGGCGCCGCCGCCAGCAGAAGAAACGCCTTCGTCAACAGGAAACCTCAATCAGAAATGTGAAATGGGAAGCCCAACACGGGAGCGGACCGGCATCGCAAGCTTCGGATCGCGACATTGCGCTCAGGAATATTTAGTTAGATGAAGGTCCGGGGAATGTGGGAACATAGCTGTCAGTATGGAGGATGGCATATGTTGAACTGAGTCGACCGACGCCTGATGGAAAGTGGAGATTCGATCCCTAATCATTCCAGAGTAATATTCAGCTTGTCTCGGTGACCAATAGCACAGTAAGCCATATTTGTTCCACTATCCAACTCTTGCCTATTGTGAGCACAGCGATAAATTCAGAGTCGAAACTCATATCGATCCAACATTAAGGAAGGTTTAGCGACCACGTGAATAGGAATCCGCTAAAGAAAATCGGGTTAGCGTCGTCGACCTTTCAGCATATGAATGTGGAAGCAGTGAATACCTTGTGTCGTGCGGATCCAAGGCCTAAATCGACCCCTCGTGGCCTAATACCCACTCAGCAATCCCTCTTGCGTGCAGGGTGGTCGTCTCAAACGTGGGTGCTGTCAGGTCCTCAGGTCCGAACACGAGCCGGAGCTCAGTGCATCCCAGAATGATACAGTCGACTTGGTGATCCCTCAGCAGATCTTGGTACGCCGAGCGCCATCTCGCCTTGACGGGTTCTGGAATCTCGGGTTTACTCATGTCTTGAAATATCATGCGGTCGGCATCGGCCCGGAACTCGCTGTTGGGCACGACCGCCTCCAAACCGAACCTCTGAAGCCGACGGATGTAAAAGTCCTCTTCCATGACCGCTCGTGTCGCGAGCAGTCCGACCTTTTTGAAGCCCTGATCCACAATCTGCCGGGCCGTGAAGTCAACAATATGTAACACGGGCAGGCCGGTCGTCTCCTCCAGCTGCTCTGCGGCTTTGTGCACAACGTTGGCACAGAGGACCAAGGCCTGTGCATTGGCTGCTCTGAGCTCCATACCACACTGGCAAAGTAGTCTGGTCATGCCGACATAATCTTTTGCGCCGATCAGTGAGGCGAGGTCCTCGTAATCAATGGATCTGATGAGGAGATTGGCCGAGTGTATACCGCCTCGTTTAGCATTGACATGGTTGTTGATTTCCTCGTAGTATATGGCCGTAGTCTGCCACGAGAAGCCACCGATCAGACCCGCCGTCCGTGTGGTTGCGACAGCAGACTTTGTCAGTGAGGATGCCAGTCTGTGCGTAGTCGAGGGCAAAGTCGCCACCTGGAAGTGTGGGAGTAGTTTGTGGATGTGGGTGAGAGGACGGGGAATCACTTTGCAGCGCATTTTGACGACATTAGGTGCAGCCACAATCGACCCGAAAGTATCAAGAAATGTGATGATCGCAGTGACAGGGACGTCGACCTACAGTATAAAGGACGGTCGAGATTTGGATGAATGGAACAGGGAGTTCGACGTCGGAATTTCGACACAGGTACTCTCCATTTCCATCTTTGGACCTGAGTGTGGGCTTGAGCCTCGCTGCTTCAACTTGAGGTGCTCCGGCACGTGACTGAGCAAAGTGTAATTCGGCCTGAGCAACGGATCAATCGCGCCCACATCCGGGCTAGGGGGACCCTGTTCCCGGATAGTCAAGCTGACATGTGACATGTCCTAGTCATGAAATTCTCCTGCGCTTCGCAAATGTCCTTCCACGTTAGCGACAGTAGTACGGATTCTGTCGCCAAGGTGGGTTATCATGACTACATTGCAAAACGCCCTTCTAGTGCACAGCGTCCTGTCCCTATCAGCAATGCACCAGAATGCACACGATTTGGGCGGCGACCAAATCATTCCACGAAGGCTTGTGCCCTAACCCTATCGGGAAGGTTGGCCGAGTAATAAAATCCACCGCGGCACACAACAAATCCGCAGGTGTCTGGCTTCTGATGTGGCGTTCTGGGTTGTGAAGCCGCCATGGCACGCATGGTCAGCAGGTGCGGAAGGTGCCTTTGTCCAAAAGAGTTGCGTTGGATGTGAATGGTGTGAAAGGAGTAACGCTGCACATTTATCGGTAGAAACGCCCAGCTTTATGGTGATGGTGATTTGTCCCTGCTGTGTTTGATATTACGTCTTCACTGGCACGCCACAATCACAGAGGTGCGACTTGGTTGAAGGATGGCAGGCACAGATCTACAATTGCGAAGTTAGATATAGCTAGGTTGACTGGGTGAGCTTTTTGAATTGCAAGGTCGCCGTGGGTAGGGGGCCAGGGCCACCCGATATCATACCAGAACAGTGCGTAAACTCAAAGGCCGGCTACTGGTCCACTCACCGGAGTTTGCTGCAACATCGGTTTTTGCAGGGGCAGGAAGGGCCCTTTCCTTGGCCGGAAATGCGCAGGCGTCACTCAATTCACGGGCGGTTGTCATGGAACAGGATCGTCATTGGAATGACTCTCGTGGGCGAACAATAGTTTGGAAAGGAATCCAATTCGCAAAATCTTTCTTCGCGCCGTTCGCTATGCTACCAGACATGATCATCCGTCTCTCATATTTCCGAGGGCGTTCGCATGCAGACATCATTGAAGAGAGCTTTACACCGAGCGCTCTGTTCGATGTTGCCAGTGGTCCCCATAACTCCTTCGAACGCCATGTCACCGGTCGAGCTCCCTTGTCCGTCGCCAACGTGCACCGGGCTTAAGTATCCGGCATCTTTGGCTGGTTCATAATGGTTCATGATCTGAGGGTTCACAACCACACAGCGAAGGTCGCCTGATTTACAAAATGAAGACATGGAAACATCAAATGCTTCATTAGAACCGGTTCCCAATAGCTGGAGGATCTTGGGCGCGCTCTGTCGCGTCACCCCATAACCAAAGGTGCAAACCGTCTGAACTGAAGTCTGCACCAGTCGATGCTGGTCTTCCAATTTGTCTCTCAGGTAATGTTTCGACCAGCCTGAGTAATGTTCTGTCTTGCAGCGAGTCTCGTCCCGATACTTGAGCATTGCAGGCATATCGTCTTCAATCGCAGATCCACAATGACCCAGCCAGAGAACGTCCCAGTTGTCGCCATAAGGACGGCGGTCGTGAGCTGGTATTTGGGCAAATTGCCGGACATTATCTGAGACAAGTCGAATTTGTTCCTTGAGCCTTACATCAAAGTCAACATCGTCTTCGACGATGAAGGCCGTTTCAAATCCGGAGACAATCACAAATTTGAGGAGATCGATGTGTGCCAACCATGCCATAGCTGAGCCGCGTGCGGGCGTAGCCTTGCCCGAATCCTTGCCGATGTTCTCGAACGCTTGAACCAGCTCGGGTGGATTTTGAGGTTGGATCGGAATTGTGAAATCTAGGCCAACAATATCTGACGCTGCCTTTAGACCACGGGTCCGCCAACTTTCACCCGTGGAGAGGGCGAGAAGCTTTTGGAACTGAGTCAGGTCAGTTGTTAAGCCTGCGACAAGGGATGTGCACAACTAACCCCGAGCGTCGAGTTTGCTGCGGCCTCTCGAGGCGATATCCATGACACGGGCTCACGAGACAAGGCTAGGTTTCCGGAGCTCTGGTACGCTTGTCGCAAGAAGGCGATGAGAACCAAAAGCGTGATTGCAGCGATAATGTGAAGGCGACAACGCGACCAACTACATTGGGTTTGCCATTTCCAGCCTCGGAGCATTATTGAGACATAAAGAATGCGTCTTGGTGAGGCTGGGAAATTCAATATTATGGTGATCGAAGTCGTATATCAGTGGAATCATGATCTCATGATCTGGGCGAAAGCCGCACTTGAGTGACAGCAGTAAAAAGAAATGTGTGAATTGATCAGTTGGGTGTGAAGCTGTGACGGGGACGCCTTGACATTCACAGTCTCGCTGTGGCTAGCCACTATCCCGCCCTTCTCTTGAATACTGATATGAATTTGCTTTCCAGTCTCCTAAACTCGTATCTGATGCCGTCTACTCAATTTGAGGTAGTAGCCTCTTCTCTAAAATCCTCACTGCTCGCCCAGACGTCGACGTCGACGCTCACAACACAAAGATGAGAATCTTGACCGCGTCTCTTTGCACCTTGCCTCTCTTCCTGAGCTCTGTTTCTACTCAAGATAACAGAGATCCTGATCCAAATAATCATTTTATCAGCCCACCGTTACCGGGTCCACAGGCTAATGTCGATGCCACTGTCTTCTGGTCCAACCAAAATTGGACTGTTGGAGTGCAACAAACTATAGACTTGAACTGGGGTGACTAACGTGACCAATTTCATGATCACAATGCAACAAGAAGGCAATCCTGAGAGCGTCCAGTCTCGCCTCATTCTAGGTATGCATCGGTTGCCCGTTTCCAATCTGATTGATGGTGTTGATCGTTCTCCAGACTGCCCCGCTGCGAGTACACAGGACAATATCTACTGTTAGTAGGCCTCAGCCCTGTACCAGGTTATACGGACTCTGTCTCTCTTGCTTCCAATTGGTCTCGATGTCGCTGTTGAAGTCTAACAACCAAAAATAGGGGACGGAAAAATCTCTCCAATTGACCTCAAGAATGGGTCTATCGCCTACCTGGCAGCATGGGATTGTGATCAACCAGATGCCACTCCGATCTTTTTCTCACATTATATCAACCTCACCGAACCGGTGGTCACAACAACCTCCTCGACTCCGACAACAATTACATCCGCATCATTGGCCTCAAGCACCACATCCGGAACCCCTACTTCCGCAGGCCCGGTCTCTACAAGCTCTGTTACTCCAGCGGCAACTGCGGAGAGCAATCACAGTGGAGGTGGCGGATCTAACTCGGCAGCGCTTGGAGGTGGAATCGGCGGCGGCATTGGCGGAGCTCTGGTACTGATAGTGCTCGCAGCCTTATTCATCTACTGGCGCAGAGGAAAGCGGGAAGTCCTCAAAGGCGCCCCAAGCCATGAGCCGTCAACGCGCGAACTCTTACCCCGAAATCAACCGTACCCTCCCAATTCCTATCCCTATCAACAACAGACTTACTACCCAAGCGAGTTGTCTGGCACTCCTTCTCCGCAGCGGAAGCCCATGTCGAACGCGGAGCTGGACAGCAACAGTCGCTCCGATACAGGAGGATGATATTATGAACATTGGGACGCATTGGGACGCTCGTTTTGGACGCTGGCTTCGGAATGAATACTGTCAATGGTTACATGGTCTAGAACACAGGTCTTGTTGGGAATGGAAGGAACAAAAAGAAAGTGGGAAGGCGACATACACAGTAGCCAATGTCGAGATTTGATGACAGCTACCAGGATCAGCCATCCCGGGTGTTTTACTGGCGATTTTCACTGCAACTTGGATACTCATGGGGGAAAAATGGCCGCGTCTTGCCTCTGCCACTCTTTGTTGCTGTGAACCATTTTATGCCGATTGTCACCCATGAGGCTCCTCGACCTCAGAATAGACAAGGTTAACGAGGCTCCCAGTCTTACGTGGCCCAGATAAGGTCTCAAAAAATCCCCAAAAATCAACATAAATATATAAGTCGGCAATGGTTCCAAGAAGCGCAGATTTATTTCCAGGTTTGTTAGAACGGTCAAGCTCGCAGCACCTAGCAGTGCCAGCCGACCCTGAGCCGAAGTTGAGCCGGACGAGAGCCGGCCTAGCAAAAGCGGCGAAAGGTCACGTGGAACACGAGTGAGGAGGTACGAGATATACTTGGTCCTCAGTAGTATTTGTACCTGATTCTGATTCGCTCAGCGTGCCTAGTACTTAAGCTGGAAGAAACCCCCCCTGGAACAGCCCCCCCAGTTCAGGTTTAGGCGCCCATTGTTTCAAACTGCGGGGAAACACAGGCACTGACAAGGGCTTGACCTGATGCCCAGCAAAACCCACTACAGAGACGAGAATCATTGGCCAGACAAGACTTCAGGCCAACCCCATTTCGCATCACCGACCGAGGCAACTCTCTACTTACTCGAGCTGCTCTCAATCGCTTGCGAGTCTGCGTGTCACAAGCTGTCTCTCGCTCTGAAGCCCAGGGTCCCTGTGCTCCTGGCCTAGGCACTGACGGCAACTTGATCATGGATGAAACCCCGCTCGACCGTCCTTCATAAACATGCTTTTCTCTGGGAAATTCGACATCATCTCGACCATCTTCTTTCCATCGTGCCATCGACATCACACCATCTTCAGCTCTGTCGCTTGCTGTGTGTGGAAAAATGGCGCATCCGGGCCCCCTTGAACGCGTTAACCGCCTCGCTGTGGGTGCTCTTACCCTGCCCTTCAGTCTTGTTCACCGTGCATCGACCGAACCACTTCTTACCGGCACTTTGTTGTTTGCTCTAACCCGAGCACCTATTCAATACCGAGCACGCCTCTTGAAGGCATTGGGCGATGCCGGACTATCGCCTGAACGCATTGCCCTGCTCGTCAAGTCGTTGAAGTACCTCCTTGCTATCGGCCTTGTCCGTAGGCTCAACCAGACACTGAACAAACTTGCCCTCAACAACTGGCACTTCTTCACCAAACCAGGTGCCCCCTTCCAATGGGATAAGCGGACGGAGCTCGTGGTAGTGACTGGAGGATGTTCCGGCTTCGGGTACGAGATGGTCAAAGGCTTCTCGAAACATGCGAGAGTTGTCATCCTGGATATCTCTCCAGTCCCCGAGGAGTTGAGGAAGCGTAAATCTCCCTGATAACCACGTCATAGGTCGACTGCTCATTCTCATGCTTTTAGTTCCTGGCGTCGACTACTATCAACTCGACTTGACCGACTTCTCGGCGATAGAGTCGACAGCGGAGACCATCCGCAGGGAGCATGGAGACCCCACGGTCCTCATCAACAATGCTGGCATTGGTAAGCTTCTTGCAGTCGTATGCCAGATGCTAGTCAGCTGACCCGAGAACCCTCCAGCCAACGGCACCAAAATTATTCACAGTGATGCAAAGTTGACCGACAGGATCTTCAAAGTCAACATTGCCAGTCACTTCATTTTGATCAAGGAGTTCTTGCCCGGAATGTTGAGAGCGAAAAAGGGGCACGTTGTGACTATTGCGTCCATGGCCAGCTTCTTCGCAGCCCCCGGCCTCGTCGACTATTGCTGCACAAAGGTTGCGGCACTCTATCTCAACGAAGGTAAGCTCACCGTTTATTTCTATGACCTACACTCTCCTCCGATGTTGACTTCTGGCACAGGCCTGCGGACGGAGCTTCGTACCTATCATGAGAATGGCAAATGCATTCAAACCACCTCGGTCCATCCGTCCTGGCATGCAACTGGCATCGTCAAACCCGTTGCCGCCAAGTTAGAGCAGGCGGGCATCAGGTGTGATCCGGCATCCAACGTGAGCGATGCCGTCGTGGAACAAGTGTTGGCGGGAAGGAGCGGCCAGATTTTCATGCCGAGGACTGAGGAAAGCAATGCAGGGCTGAGGAACTGGCCTGTGTGGCTGCAAGATACGATGCTCCAGCTCCAAAGGAGTTTGAGGAATGTCGACATTGCTTGGAAGGAGTAAGAATGTTCTGTAGGGAGTAGTGGCAATAAGAATGATGTCGATTACCCATTTGTCTTCCTTCGTCGAGATCGACCCTTTCCTCTCCTTTCCTGTTCCGGACAATACATCTCCATCTCCTGGACCCTGCGGAACGAGTGTATTGAAACGCCCCTCTGATATCCTGGCCCCTGGCCACGCTGGCTAAGCCTGTTGGCGGTGTAGCTTCTCTGTAACAAGCCACAAGCCTAACGAATGCAAAGCTCCAGTAAACTCCATCGTTGGTCGATGTTCTTTTTTTTCCCCCAACAGTCCTCCACTCCTCCATTCCTCCATCCCTCCATCCACACCATCAAGGTGTTCTCCTCCACTCTGTCCAATCACCTTGTTCACTCCCGTCAGCTGCCCCATCCCAGTCGACGCGGATAAGGGATTGAAAGATGAGTGGCTTTTACAAGAATCCCATGTCTCTTTGAGAGGCAGACAGAATCCGCTGTTGGCCGTGGCGTTTGCCTGGCTTCCCGTCCCCGGCGGAATGGACTACCCCCAAAATGGTGGCTTATTGGTGTCTTATCTGACGAGCAGTCCTTCGACTCCCTTGGGTGACTGCCCTTGACAATGTCCTGGTACGCGTACAATCACACCATCCCCAAGGGTACTCGTTACATGGCGCCTCGTCCCTGGATGTCGTGCACGAGCCCACACCTATTCCAGCAAAGCTCCAAAGGACGTGGCAGGTGTTAGTTTGGAAACCACCGGCCAGAAACTCTCTCGTCCTCAGATTGGACTCTGATCTTCAGAGAAAACGATGATCCCATGTCCCGCGGGTGGCCTTGCGAACACCGAAAAGGGGCCTGTGCATTCATTGTTTTGCAGGGAGAAATGCCGATTGAGAAAGACATCCATTCTACCGCGATGATCGCCAGGGCTTCTCTCTGGACTCTTTGACCTGTCACCTGCCACTACTCGACAACGGCTTTGCGACAAGCGGTGAAATCTTGCAGGGAACTTTGAACTCTCAATCTTAGCATCATGGGGCTTGACTTTTGTTCGGACCCATGTGTGCCATCGTGTCATGCTACCATCTCCCCAGGGTTATCGGATTGTCTTTGGTGGCGTTCAGCTCCTGCACGGGACGGCATCCCCCCTGGGCATATTCGAGACTCTCAAAGAACGAGGCATTGAACTAAAGTTCTGCTCTTTGACCCTGATGAGGAGCATTCTGAGAGAAGTCAATGATCCACTCTGTCGCGGCCGGAATTGGACACCCCGAAGCCCATCCTCGTCGACGGCTGTTCCCCTGTACCGAGTCGATATCAACGGTGGTCATGCAGGTACAATAAGACAAGTTCGGATGCTCGACAACAAGGTTAACCCAAACCTTTGCTGCGTTCGTCCAAAGGAGGGATTCCAATTCCAATGGCCGTCTCCAAGCCGTTGGGAGTCATATCCTCTGAAGACCAGTCCGGCCTGATTCTCATTCTGACCTCGTTGTCGCTGTGCTTTGTTCTCGTTGCCTTTGCCATTCGCATCTACATTCGGGTCCCGCAGAGATTGTGGAAATGGGACGACCACATTCTGACGGCTGCCACAGTATGTTTGGATACCTGAGCACGAGAGTGGAACATGCGAACGGTCCTAACGGCCTTCCAGGTCTTCTCCATCGTTCAGACCTCGCTCGTCTTACATGCTGTCCACCTCGGCTTGGGGCAGCGGAAAGCATTCGAGGGCGATGACCCCAATAGTGATTTGATCAAGAAGGTACGAAGAAGGAAGTGTCGACGTTAGATGAGAGGTGGATGTTTGTGCTGAAACTTATTCGGTGGGGACCAGTACTATTTTGCAAACGACTTTCTCTACCTCGTCGTCCTCCTCTTCTCCAAGTTGGCCGTGTGCTTTCTCTTCCTGAGGTTGACACGCCGCCGAGGACACATGATCGCCATCTACACCACCATCGGGCTCTGCGGCGGTTGGTTTCTCCTGTCTGTGCTTTTGATCAGCATCGACTCCTCGTGGAAGCAGGTTTTCTCGACACCGGTAGGTAATATCTTGACTCGGATCACAGAGAGAAGAAACTGACCATGTCACAAAACAGTTTGGCAGATGGCTCGCCGTCGGCATCACAGACTCGATCACGGAGCTCCTTTTCGTCCTCTTTGCCACGTACCTGGTCAGCGATCTGCATATGAGCAAAATCCAGAAAGCCATTGTGATATTTGCATTTGCTCTTCGACTGCTGTGAGTGCTGATATTTTAACTCTTGCCGTCGAAGCGACTGCTGCGCTGCTGGAAATGTCTAACAAAGCATTGTTGTCCTGCTGCTACTGCTAGTGCCGTCCCTGCCTGCGGCATCCGTCTCTACTACCTCAACCCGACCACCCTCCCCGGCAATCGCAGCGAATCCCTCTCCCTGGCCATCGTGTGCACGCAGATCCAGCTGGGCTACGGGATCATGGCGGCCTCGGTCACCGTACTCAAGCCGTTCATGGCCGTCTACGAGAAACCCGTGGGCTACTCGGGCTACACCAGCAACACCGTGGCTAAGAAGTACATGACCTCCAACAACAGCGACCACGACCATGACCATCTATCCTTCAAGATGCAGCCACTTTCAAACTCAGACGAGGTCATGCCAGAGAGACTCAGCCCCCACGCCGTGACCTTTGACCCGAACCAACCGATCTTCTCCTCGCGGATTCCTTTGGGGCCAGGGCCAGGGCAGAAGCAGAAGAGAGGAAGCGGGAGCGGATATGGACACGAGAAGAGCGACAGCATACACAGCCACGACAGTCGACGGCTGATCATCGAGCGCAAGACGGACTGGTCGATCCGGTACGAAGAGGCCGAGAGTCACAAAAGCGTTGTTAGTGAGGGTGCTCCATCGGTTTCTGATCGTTGAGAGCTGGCGCTTCGGACTGAACCCCAGCTCTACGAAAGATATTTGTGGATTGCGACGACATACTTGGTTGGAGCTCTGACGACTTGTAAAGTATATATCTATTGTAACGGAAATCTTGGGACCAGGCCAGACAGGAAATGGAACAGGAACAGGTTGGGAAGCGGGAAACGGGGATGCCAGTATGCCGATCAAGTTGGCATGGAAAGAGAGGAAAGGAAATCATCGATCGATCATGTACTTGGTAGCGGCTGGACTCTAACGAAGGGATCGAATTGAGGAAAACATCTCCTATGTCCTTCTGTGGCTGACTGTATACTAGTATGAAACCCGTCCTTGTACAGACGACGGCTTTTCGAGAGAACTCTCCCCATCCACATTCCACGGACTCCACGATACCCAGGTGTTGGGGGTTTGCTTCGACAAAAACGACAGCTCTGTTTCTCGTCAACTTTCTTCCTTCTTCTCTCCCTTACTCTGATCCCGTTCCCTCCCCTCCTCATATCCTCGCTGAAAGAGCCGGATATCGAATATTATACCACGTCCCTAGTTGGTGTCTCGTACTCGACATAATTTCACCGACAGTCTTGACCTGTCTATCACAGTCACCAGTCACAATCACAATCACAATCACCGACACCATCATCTTCATCCTGGGTCCTGGCGAATGGATATCCACCTAATGCGTAGTACGTACACGTAAGGTCTTGTTCCATAGAGTTTGAGTCTGCCCTCCTCGCATTGCCATGTGCGTTTAAAATACAAAACTAGCGATTCTTTCCCACCCTCGAGGCGAGTGGGCCACCGTTTCCGGGGGCACAGGACGGGGGGACGCGGGACAAGGTTGTGCTGGCCCGTGACGGGGGGGATAGGTAGGTTTCAGCGAGGAAAAGGAATCCCAGGGACCAAGGGACGGGAGTATCAAGGTCAAACGAAGCGAACGGCTCTGGCTGGCTGGCTGGCTCGGTCTGAGAACCTCGATTCCATCACCATCCACTCTTTTCGGGCGTGACTTTTCTAGAATCTCCATACTCATCCCATCTGCTACTCGTACGAGCATCTACTTACTGTACCTGTCCATTCATTCATTCCCACACGTTAGTACCTCCCTCATCTCTCCTCGTCAATACAGCTACGAGCCGTCATGAAGCGGCGAGACGGGTCCCCCGATCCCCTCTGCTTCCAGCTAGCCATAGCCAGAGCCATGCACTCCATCCACCCGCTCGACCCACCATTAACGACAACGGGGAAGAGGGAAAAAGAGCTTGAGTAAAAGTGTGAGTGGGTAATATAGCAGGAAGTTCAAATCCACACCTGCAGTAGCGTCGAGTAATTAGTACGCGAGCAAAGTAAAAAAGCTTATCCTCGCACCTCGCTGCTCTCTGCCTGGCAGCCTGGCTAGCAAGGCAGGCACTAGCACTGGCACGGCATGTCACTGCACGTAAAGGACTAACGACTTATCGTACTTGGTACAGAACTGCAGGCGTGTCTCTCACCCCAGACTCCACCCAGCTGTTTACCCAGTGCCCACTCTGCCACTCACTACTCGAAAGGACAGCACTCTTCCCCGTCCTCCTTTTCTCAGAGATTGGAAGTAAACTTGGAAAACGCCAACCGAGAGAGTAAGTACTGTACGAGCATGTACCGAGAAGAAAAAAAAGAAAAAAGAAAGAAAGAGAAAAGAAAGGAATCATTCCCTCTTTCTCTCCCTGGTTTCTCTCCTTCACCCTCATTCCTATGAGTGTGTGTGTGTGTCCCGCTCAAGCTGGAAAAGATGGACTGAACTCTCTTTCCTCTCGTACTCGTTCAACGAGACACGCAACAAGCACTCCCAACAGATTGGATCTGGAACAAGGGCACGCGAACCTCCTGAATTTTCGTCCTCGTAGGTGATGCGTGCGCGTTGCGTTGCAGTGCGCTGCAGTGCGGTGGCTTGCTGAGACCAAAAGACCAAAAAAACTTAAATAGGTTATCACAATACGAGCTTTTAAGTTTATACATGGAGCGAGACAGGTAAAAAAGAAGAACGCGAAATACAAGGTTCGAGGCGTAGGGCGTAGGGCGTAACGTGTAAGGCGACCAGTCCAGTCCAGTCCAGTCCAGCTCGGAGCGGAAAGAAGAAGAGGTGCGAAAGGCAAATGACCCCTGACGTGCAGGGTCTGACCTGACCTGACCTGTGATGCGAGAATGCTCGTCAAAGGTACCTGGGTAGGGCAAAGGTAGGGAATGAGGAAAAAATTGTTGTGTGGACTTTTGAGGCGAGTGATCTGACAATAGTCCCGATCTGTAGGTATACGTGGACGGGGGAAATGACAACAGGGCTAGATATTGGTGGTCTTTGTGTCAAAGGGAGAAGCACTCCTAGGCACTACCAAGATCGCCGGATCTAGTTTCGATATTGCTCTTATACCATCTTCTTTTGTACGCATCCCGTCAACGAACAGCATTGAGAACCCAAAATTGTCCGAGAGCATCCGATCCGATATCCCAAATATAGACCTGGCCAGAATGAGAGAGTGAGGATACTAGTTCCGACCCTCGACCGTCACGACAGGCCCCGTGTAGACCTTCCTCCCTTGAACCACATAAAACACTCCCGAGATAATCATGACTCCGAAAAACAGCACGACCGACCAGTTGAAGGACTCGGCGTCCACTGGTGTGCCGTTGGGCCAGAAGCTCCAGAAGAAGGCAAACAGAGAATAGACTACACTGAAGACGTTGATCGGCACGCCCAGCTTGCCCAAACTCCACCGTGCCTTGGGCAGCAATTCAGGATGGTACACGCGGCGGTACAGCACGCATGAAATGGAAATGGTGTAAGAGAACATCAGCGCGCAGACCTGTACAGAGATGATGGCGTTGAACGCAGCCGAAGAGCCAATGTTGATTATCGCAAGCAGACAGCTGATGATACATGTCAGCGTAACGGCGTTGGCGGGTATGTGCAGCTTCGGGTTGACAGCGCCGATCCAGTTGGAAAACGGTAGCCCCCTGTCGCGGGCAAAGGCAAAAGTTTGACGTGAGGTGGAAGCGTTGAATGAGATATTGGACGCGATGACCAAAATGAGGATCAGGATGGTCAGGGCGTTGACACCGCCAGTAGACACTGCCTGGCGGAAGATCCAGATGAAGGGATATTCGGTTGGATCGTTGAGGGCGGCGTCCACGTCGGTCAAGGCAAAGTTGTAAGTGACGACGAGCACCAAGCCGAGGACCCCGTTCGAGATGTAAGCCCAAAACATGGCGTTGGGAACATTGCGACCAGCATCCTTGACCTCCTCAGCCATGTGCGCTGTGCAGTCAGAACAAAGTGATCCATAGATGGCCGAAATCTGCCCGATCATAAGAGCAAGGCCCATACTGGACCAACCTCCTTCGTTGGAAAACTGGGTAAATGCGACCTTTACAGAGTTGCGAGGCGCCATCACCCACAGAACGATGATGACCGCTGCATATTTGTTAGCACCTGACCACACCAATCCTTCTTGAGCCAGTGAGCTTGCCTCACATAGGACTCACCAAAGAACCCAAAGACATGCACGATGAGGAGCACATTCTGTATCAGAGGCAGATCGCGCGCCCCCCACGTGTTGGCGACAAAGAGAACAAGGACCATGGCGAACACCAACAACGTTCCCTGCCAAGCTGTTGGTTCGTAATCAGGATTGTTGATCTGAATCAAAGCTTGAATAATGGTTCCGGTCAAGAACGAGCCTGACGCTGTCCCAGCCTGCCAACTGAGTGTTGAAAACCAACCGGTTAAATAGCTCAGGCTCTTCTGATATCTCGGCGGAGCGAACTCAGACACCCAATGGTATTGGCCGCCGCTCGTTGGAGCCCTAGAGTTGTTAGAGGCTGCTCGTACATGCGATGGCGTTGAGCATACATGGAAGCCATCTCGGCCAGAGATGTCATGACGATACCAAATCCAATAAAGGTCCAGACGTAGGTCCAGAAGAATCCAGCAATGCCACCATCGACCAAAACCTGAGTGTTCGCTCTGCACGAGGATCAGAAGCTGGATAAGAGTGGCCAGGTTGGCCATGCCCGACACATTGCAACTCACATCAATAGGAATTCCCACGTCGCTTGTAGAAGGGCGGTAAATGCCAGAGCAGAAATAGGTCGAAAGTTGCGAATCAATTCTTGACGTTTTCCTAGACGTTGCATATCCCTTTGGTCTTTGGTGGTGTAGCCCTTGTCGAGGATACCAACGTCGTTGTAACAGCCCTCATCTTCGATGCCATCGAAAGAAGCCAGCTCTCGAGCAGTAAGTGATGCATCCGCGACCTTGTCTAGAGTCATCTTGATAGCTTCAGAATAACAGATACGAAAACGGCAGCGACAAAGTCAGGTGGAGAGATAGGAAAGCACTGGAATATGATTCGAGTTCGATCAAAAGGGAAGACGAGTTTGCATCTAGTATCACTTTGAAGCTACTCCTTGGAGTTCAGGTTGGTGCCGACCCTGATACTAGTAGCACGCAGACAGGAGGGGGTATCAGTTGCAGAAGCCATGTTGAGGGGCTTTCGAGGACTGAGGCGAATTAGCGAACCAGGGTTGACAAGACGATACAGGGATCAGCTCTGCATGGGCGACCTCTCTGGCGTTCTCTGGCGTCTCTGCTAACTCAGAGACCGAGTGGTGTGCTAGTTGCCTCCCCATTGGGATGCACAATATTCCCGGTCGACTGACAGGTTTTGACTGTGGGACTCTCGATCGCCCCTTGACGGCCATCTTGCTCACCATGTTGCACATGCGTGATTAGTGGTTTGCAATTCAGCGAACTGGCGGTGGTGGAGATTGTAGGCTTTGCCCCGCTCATGAGCAGGTCTCGAGGGTCTTTCGCCGTCCCATCTTGCCATGGGATCGGGGGATGCTGGAGAACTTGACTACCTCGGTTGCTTCTGGGACGAACAGACTGAATGTTTTGATGTCAAAGTACAGAAACCTGGTGTCCCATGGTTACCTGCGTAACAAAATTCGACTAGAAGCGAAAAGGGAATCAAATCCGAACCTGACGGTTGCCTGCAAGCCACAGATCAAACCCCCTCCCAGGTGGGAGGTGGGTTCTGGATACTTTGCGCCGAGCAGAGAGAATAGAGGTGTTTTGATCCCAAGTGGTGACGTTTGACTTTAACGTCCTGCCAAGACGCTTAACTTTCCTGCGAAAATCCACCATCAGTCTACGAAGATTCAACGCAACACTGCATCTGCGCCAGAGGAGTTGAGAAGACCGTTGCCCCGCGCTGTTGCTGCCCTTCCTCAACCTTGGGGCTAACCCTCGCAATCCTCGCACAATGGCCCAAGGACAAATCAAGAAATCGTCCAAATCCTCCTCCACGAAACTCTCGACCTCTGGAGGAATCACCAAGAAGGGCTCGCGGACGATAACCCCCAAAAAGGCAAAGTTGTTGAAGCAGGCCAAGTTGAACAAGAAATATACCGCGGGGCTCACCGCGAAGACAGAGGCCATGCTAGGTGCACGTGCTGGACATCTGGAAATGCTGGGACAGGCGAAGAAGAAGGACGGCGCAACTACAGCCAACGGCAAGGGAAAAGATGGGAAGAAGAGTGGGAAGAAGGCTTGATACTTGGTGATGCGATCGCGCTGTTCAAACACGATCCTTGTGCACGATCACTCTTCCTATGAATTCTGTCGAGGCGAAGACAGACTTTCGGCTGGGGATATGATCTTGCGAAAGAGACGATACATTCTACACCGGAATACTGATCCTCATGAGTGGTCAACGATTCCTGCCAGAGAGGACTCCCCCACTACGTCTAGGTCGAACTCTTTGACGATACAGAGGACGCATCCTTTGACAGCACGTAAATCCTGGACTACAGCACTGGGAATAAAGTCGAAAGTCGATGCTTCAACGGAGCACTGCAGCATATAGGATTCGAAAGCTCAAGGACTACAACGCCCATCCTGGTATATGGTCCAACAACCAAAGGAACGCCCGCAAAGCCTATGTCTTACATTCCACCCAGCGCTCGAGCAGCTTCACCCCCACCGCTTTGAACCATGGCCTGCTGGCTCAAGTCGGCTCTGAGTTTGCCTTTGGCAGGTCCACCTTCGCCGACACCCATTCTCCGCGCAACATACCTTTGGGCCAACATACCAATCGCCAGACTCAGTGTTTCTTCAACCCACTCGCTCACCCATTCTCGGGGGTCGATACCACCACTTTCAATAATCTCTTCGATGCTCTCAGGCAAAGTGCCTTCCCCGCCACTCGGGGCATCTAGCCACTCGATCCATTGTCCGGGAATGGCTTGAGAGACGACCTGGAAAGTGATACCGTGAATGGGGTCGTGCAGATAGACAGCAAACACAATCTCGTCAGTGGTGTTCTCCTTCGCCTCTTTCACTTGCTCGTCCTTCTCCGAACTCGGTGCTGGGGCGAACAGTTCTTCTGACACCGGTTGTGCAATGGCCTGGATTGCTAGGAAAATCTCGCTGTCTCTGGTCGGATTGGAGGTCGAGAGTGTTTCCGTAGCCCGCTTGGCAGCTTCTTCAACTCCGCCCTTGGTTCCAAAGTACTCTTCAGCGTAGCTCTCGGCAGAGGCCCTGACGAGCTTAGTACCCTCAACAAGGCCTTTGACTGCGTTGATACTTCGAGGTTCTCCGCTCCTCCACCATGGTCCATCATGCCAGGAGCCCAATGGTCGCGACATTTCTCTCGATTCTCTTTTGGGTCCGGCTTCGTGTCCTCTTTGAACGACCATCAAGTCTCCACCCTCGACTTGTGCCATGACACGGCTAAAGACTTGGTAGACGAGGGGATCGAGGGTGGGATAGTTTGACAGGTCGTGGGTGATATGGATTTGTAGTCGTTCGTGGGAAGAGATCGGAGGAGCAATGGTCTGCAAGATGTTCTGAAACGTGGGCATAGCTATGTTTCTGAGGTCACCGCCTGTCGTAGCTGTTAGCCTGCAAACCCTCCAGTTCAACGCTCAACGTCCATACCAAACCCTTTGAGCACACCGACATTTCCTCGGAGCTGCTCTGCCCATTTCTGTGCTTCTTCATTCTTTTGTATTTCTTTCACAGCCGCCTGGGCCTGACTGACGGCGGCAGAAGCAGTCGAGAGCAATCCCCCCCACCACCCACCGCCGCTTTTGGCCGCTGCTGAGGTCGGCTCAGGCTGCGATTCATTTTCTGTGGACTCTTCAGTCGTTGTGGTCGCTGGTGTGAAGCTCTGATGGAACGAACGTGTACTATCACCCGACTTGCGCTGACCGCTGCTCGACTTCTCTTCGCTTGTCCGGCCAGGAGGCGGGGTGGCCGTCGAGGTTCGCTTGGGGGATCTGTTGCCTGTGGCCGAAGACACGTTTGGTCGCAGCGATGGAGTGGCAGGTCGGCTAGCTGGTCGTTGGGCCAAGTTTCCCAGTTCAGCGAGCAGGTCTTGTTCGTTTTGTGACGATTGAGCCGGTTGTCCTTGTCGGGCAGTTCTGGTGGAGGGCTTAGGGGCACGCGTCGAGGCCTGCGTGCTCAGATCGTCAAGCTGTGCCAAAAGCTCATCGTCGGTAGGTGCCGCCTTCTTTGCAGCCATGGTCATTGCATGTAGAGATCGAAACAGACGGGGATGGAGGTGGACAATCTGGCGTGAGAGAGACGAGTTGAAGACGCAGGGAGGCTAGGAAACGTGCACGGACGTGACTATGACGGCAAGGACGGCCATCAAGATCCGCTTTTGGGGAATAAGTGGTGCCGCTCTAAGCCACCTTGGGACAAAAGCATATGGACTCAAAAGACAACGTCCCACACTCAACTTTGTCTATCCCTTCCAGTCAAATCAACTTCCTTTCTGGCACCCACTCTGATTCTCACTGTACTACACAACAGAGCTCAGACCCTCAAACAAACCACACGTTCCCAAATCTGCACCGCCGGCCGAGACTGAAGCGGCAAGGCGACAAATCGAGATCGGCTGGGGCGAATGACCACGATGTGAGCGATCGGATAGTTTCTGCTGTTATTCCTCTTTCATGACCCGCTGAATGCCGCTTGTCTCCTCGTTGAATAGATTGTCTGTCAACCACGACCTGGAAATGGAACCGAAAATTCAGCAAATGCGTTGCTCCGGGACTACAAGAGTCCACATGACTAGATGCCTTGGATACACCTGCCTGCCAAATGAGTTGAAGAAATGTACCAGAGCCTGCAAGGAGTGCAACTTCCAAGTGCACCGATATAATACGGATTGAGTAAGGAGGACAACGAGACGACGACAAGGGGTATTTCTGAAATGTAGTAGTAAGTATTGTTCTGGGATGCATTTCTTTTCTCTTCATATCTCCCAGCAACAACGCATGGTTCGAAGCATCATACTATCTTCACCCTGGCCGCGGCCTGTTCCTGAGAGCATATGACAACTACTAGTATTGCCTCAGATCATTCAAGAATACACTACAGTTCTTCGCTACCAAACCAAGTCGCTCGAGCACACACACAGCATTGTAACTAGACAAAATAAACCCTTCTCCGACCCCGCGGATATAGCTCACAACGCCTCTTATCCCTTCACTCTTCATTGCTGCATACTCCCGACGTGCAGTGCGATCAACGAGAACTTGAGAGTACTCAAAGACAATGATACTCAAAATGCTACATCGTGTTATACGTTCCCCATTCCTTGCTACCTCTCCCATTCTGCTCCTTCTTTTACTCGTCCAAATTTCGAGCGCAACGCCCTTGACCGCTTTCGGTGGACACGAACAAGATGTCCTTCTCCCTCGTGCGATCATGAAAAACGGCACCTGCGACGAAGGCTACGAATGGACCGTCATCACCCCGCTCTCGACTCAAGGCGCCACGTGCTGTCCGGTCGGGTACAAAGGAGAAGAGGCAAAGATGTTGGGTAATCTGGCGGGGACGTTCTGCTGCCCCGAGCATATCGACACGGTGCCATGCGATGCCCACGACCGCGAAATGCCAACGACACCCCTCACCTGTCCGGAGCCGGGGCAGCTAATCGGCGCGCTCTGCATGTATTATTATTGGTAGAGGAGCCTTCTTCAGAGAAGAGGTCGGACTGACGGACCTGAATACTGGAATTGCCTTTTGGACAAATTAGGGACGACCGCTAAGAAGGCAGACAGGGAATGGTTGACGGTTCAGTGGTGTTGGGCCCTGGAACCGAAATGGTTTTACGTATCAACCACTGCAGCGAGCTTTCTACCAAACACGGCGAATTGAAATTCAGCGCCGTTGAGCTGGGTGACCACCCTTCATATGGGGAGAGCGTGTTACGTGTCAGGGCAATGCTCCAGATAAGAAGTCATACTGGACTGGGCTAGATATCAAGCACTCGCCATAAGAATACAAATCTGAGCCTGGTGTCGAGTTGTCCTCTGCATTGACTTAGTTAATCTAGAGGCAGAAATCGGTCTGCCTCCTGTCTGTAATGCTCTGCCGTCGAACCTTGGTTCGATGCCCATCCAGTCGTCCCGATCTCTGTGAGAGCGGGCGAATCAGTAAGTCAAGGCCTGCTGGAGGGGACAGGACCAAAGTCACAAACAAGCCCCTGACGCCAACTTGCTTCACATATCCATCTCTCACTAACATCGGCTGAATCTCGAGTGACAAGTGACAGTGACGGTGAACGATGTTCCGACTTCCACTTCACTCCAACCCCGAGTCACCCCTGAGATGTCTTCACTCCGGGACGTGTCGTTTGCTTGAAAAAGCGCGAAAGAAAACTGACCAGCCGCAACGCTTGAACAGAGCTTGAGGACTGATCTATCGTGAGAAGGCACTTTGAATCTTCTTTTCTGTTGGAGTGGCTCGAACTTGATTCGGGGTGTCGTGACCATCCTCGTCGCCGGCTCTTGAACCGTCGAGTTGACTCATTATTGTCCCCTCATTCTTGTACCCAACCAGGTATTCTGGCCTTGTAAGAAGGCTCATCAAGATGAATCAAATCACAGTCAAAGATGAGTCCGGCGCTGTCGCAAGTGAGAGGAGGTTGTCTCCAAGCTCGCCCGGCACTGGATCAGCAGGCTTCGCTCGCCACATCGAGACGCAGGATGAATGGCCGTCCAGTCGAGATTTCGCCCAGAGATATAGTCGGTACGACACACAGGGCTTCTTGGTCGATTTCGAACATACAACCGCATACACGCTACCCAGGAAGGCACCCGTGCCTCCCCGTCCCAGCACACCAATCTCACCGTCCGGTCTCACCAGCATCACTCTTATCGACCAGTCGTCTTCGCAATCGGTGCCACTGATTGCGATACCATACGAGTCTACATCTGAGGCAGACTCCCAACCACACGCAAGACCTCAGATCAGGTTCAGCGACACGTACCGGAAGTGGTGGTTGCAGCAATATTCCCGGCCGGAGCCACTGGTGCGGCTTGCGTCTAGGACTTCAGCTCAGGGAAGCCGGCAAGGTTTCTGGCTCGCTCGAGGTACACTGAAAGGGTGTGACGAGGTGATGATGCAGCAAGGCCCCGGGTATTGGTTGGCAAGGGCGACAATGAAGGACGCTAAGCAGGACGGCGAGGCAGGGAGCGCTGACATACCCTCTCGGTTCTGGGGTCGTGTCGTCGACAAGGTACGAAGAATCAGCGGCGAAGAGAAATGACCCTGTGAGATGAAGAGTTCAGACGTCCTGGAAGTTGGTCAAGTTTCACCATTTGCAGACCTCTTGTCACCATCGTCGAAGTGGCTAGCATGGATCTCAGCCAGGTTAAATCTCTTTAATGTTTCATAATCGCTTCCCACCACGCTCATTCCAACCACATTTCGATACACATCGACAAGGACAAGCTTGTCATAGCCTTTCAAGTCGACCGAGTGTTTTCCGTGTCCCAGAGCGGTAATCTTGTCGGCGACTGCGCGAATAACTTCGTCTCGACCAATTTTGTTGTTGTTGCGGATTGTCGGTCGGATAGCGAACTTGCATGGTCGCTGTTTCAGCTCAACGTCGTTCTTGGAACTTGTCTCGTCCTCGTCGGCTACGTCAACATCGATCGAAAAGTGTTTGGGCAGGACTTGATCACACAATGATTGCAGTCCATCATTCAAGGTCTTCCGAATTAAAGTGACTGGAGTGAGTCTCTTGATGTAGCGACTTCGTGGCCCCGCATCTTCCTTGCTCGAGGCCGAAAGGCACAATTTGCGGACTGTTTCAACAGGATCAAAAGATGTGTTTCTAGGAAACCGTACAAAGGAGACGCATGGAATATCGAGAGTTATAAAGGAGAACTTCGGTGACGACACATCCTGAGGCTCTCGATTAGTCCTTAAGGAGTCCAACTCAGCGAGGACATCGGCCTCGATGTCAACCTCCCCCACGTCACCGTTGTCTGGGTTCATGTCTGATGTTGCCTCCACGGGCTGACCGCTTGGTTCAGCCGCAAACAACTGATGGCATGGTCAGTTAATGTCACATGGCAGGTAGACACTGCGCTCACCTCATCTAACAAGTCAGATAGCTCTTGCAAGCATTTCTTCTCCTGACCCTTGTCACAGGTGACGAAGATTCCAACATCATCGCTATGGATTCCGGACGCACTGATGGCGGCGAGGCGGCGAGATTTCGTTCGCGAATCCTGTGGTTTCGGAGTCCGATACTTGCTTTTGCCCATATTGTCTTTGCGAGGCTTTGTGTCTGATTGTGACTGTGTATTGTCCATTTTAAGCCTTTTGGGTGATCTGCTCATCGACTCATCAGGATGCATGTCCGGGAGAGCCTGAACCTTCGCCGTATCTGTCTAGGAGATTCGTATAACTAACAGGAGTAGGAGACTTCGAGTTTTTCAGAGATTTGCGCCGTTGAAGTTCGTATAGGATGAAGAGAACGACGCGATTATTCTTCGAGGCTGCAAAGTGCAAAATGGGCGCTGGCTGATGCCAAAAGCCACTAATCCTCTTTCGGAATGCGGCGTATTTCTTGTTTTGTCTTCTTCGTCTCCCCCGTCTCCCCCATATTCTTTCTCCTCTCCTTGCTTCTATTCTGATAACCACCCTGGACGTCTTTCTCAATGCTAAGTTGCTCCTGCACTGACCGGTCGTCTATCCTGGCTTCGGCCACTGGTCGTCTCACCGTGACACCCGCGTTGAACCGGACAATGGAGCCATTTGTCCAGTGCCGGCCTCGTGATGGCCTGGTTTAAGCGCCTCTCGCGACCGAGGAGGCGACTATGGGGATGGTAGTACAATCCCATCTCTCCTCCGGTGGCTTTGGAAGTCATTGCCTTGATTCCTTGATTGGTTCGTTCCCTGGCCCATTTCTGGACAAGCTTGTCGAAGCTCTCTCCGTGTGACTATCAATGCTTCAAACCCCTGTTTAGGAGGGCGTGGACCACAGTGTCGCTCTGCATGATGCATATATGGGCACATTTCAAGCAGCAAAAAGCATATTATGATCCATGACAGACCGGCTTTCTCTTCTTCTTCTTGTTCTGATCCTCTTTCTTCTTCCTGTGGCTCAATTACCCCGATGGCGTCCTTTTTTGGCCCAAAGACGCGGGCTGACTCCTCAAAAATGATTGTCAATGGAGGACTTGGTGGACTTGTATGTCCAGAACCCACGGTTGTACACCAAGTGCAGGAGAAGATGGATAATAACATTGTGTCCAAACTGCGTCGTCGGCCTCCTCCACTGCGAATATCAAGTGGTTCTGATGCTGCATCTTGGTCACCATGTCTGGCTTCAGCACCACCATGCTCCGGGCTTGGAGGACTCTTGACTCCCAAGACTCCCACTGACCGACGTAAATATTCACTACTGGGGTTTGATTTCAGGGATAGGTCTTCACCGTCAACAACACGGTACAACCCTGCCACACCCTTGACACCGGGGTTTTCCCTGCCGGAGATGCCAGCCAGTCCGACATCACTGTATTCACCAACAGCGGCAGAGTTGCCAGGTTCACTTTTGTTGGCAAGCCAAGGTTTCCCGCAAACAAATCCCATATCACCCCCGCCATCTCTTCGACTGCTTCGCCGAGACACTGATGATTCCACGACAAGCTCTGTGCCAACTCTCTCAACCTCCGCATCTAGCGATGACGAAACAATGGAAGCTTTGCGAAGCCTGACCACCCCTTTGAGAAAGCACGACCGGTCCGTCGGAAGCACGATGCCTCTCTACACCATCGGAAGCCGCGCCCCCGCAGGCCTACAGTCCACACAGCCATTTACTGCAATGACCATCGAGGAGCTGCTGGATAAACTGCCTGAATGCGACCATGCGACCATATCCCAGCACTGGTTGCCCGCTATGCGCAGTCAACTGCAGAAGATGACGACTCTGCTCAACGAAGCTTGTAACCTGAAACTCGAGTCAAGCGTTGATCAAGTAAACCTGAGTAGTGTAAGAAGCTCGACCTTTGCGACCACCTTTGGCACTGACCTTCCTCAGGCCCTCAAATCCTTCTGCGATCAACTGCGCTTGATCACGGCCGAGTACCGCAAAATTGTCGAGTCCGCGGAATCGCTTGCTGAACGAGATAACAAGGTCTCTCACGAACAACTGAATGAACTCGAAGGGCAGGTAGAGGAAGCTTTGGAGAGGATGACGGCCAAAGACAAGGAAATCGAAGACAAAGACCGAAGAATATCAGAACTTCGAAATACCGTTCACGAAGTCACCCGCCTCTTGGGCACATTCATCCAGAACAATGTCCCTAGCTGGGCGCATACCATCGACGAGCCCAAGACTCTACAGGTTCTTCGAATCATAGCCGACTACACGCGCAACGAGCCTCACGAGTCTGTGGATTACGTTCGAATCGCCGAGGAGACCCTAGATAAATATGTTGGAGATTTGCGCGACGCGCGAAACCTCATCAGAGACTATCGCAAGGTATTGCATGGGCAGGGAGCCATGATCCAAGACCAGTCGAAAAACCTCGACGCATCCGTGGACAGGTACGACAAGGCAGTCAAGCTTGTCCAGCAGAAGGATCACGAGCTTTTGCTTCTTGTGCAACAGAACGACGATCTAAGCAGAGACTTGCAGGAATGTCGAGCCGCACTTGCCGAGAGCCAACAGATGCGGACGGACTCGGAGAGGATGGAAAGAAGATATGAAGAGCTGCGAGGGACTATGGTCAGCATGCAAACGAGCTATACACTGGAACTTGATCAACGCGATGCCGAGATATCGAATCTTCGTCAAAAGCTGGGTAGTGCTCGCGAGGAGGTTTTCGCGCGACGGGAGGATGTCAAGAACGTCATCTCCCAAGCCAACGCGATGCTCCAGCCGCCTACCGATGCAGCCGCCATGGCTGCAAAGAACAGCAGCACGTCCAAAGCCTTGAGGTTCTTTGGAATGGAGAGGGACAAAGACAAATACCGCAAGGGCACTCTCCCCACGAGTTACAGCATGATTGGACTCCCATCGGAGGATTCGAGGTTCTCGTCCAAGGAGGTGGCTTCCACGGTCGATCGCGCAGCACTTCGCCACAGACCTTCTTTGCAGACACACGCAAATCCGCGAGCATTGACGACACCAAATACACCCATTGATAGCTGTCAGAGTTCGAACGAGACTGTCATGACAGCACCAACGTATCGGCCACGATCTGATTCACTCGGTGCTGTACGTTGTGGCGCTCCCACTACATCTTCCATAGATACCGACAAGTCGCTTCCTGACCCCCCAGCGTACCCGAGGCCTCATCCCCTGGCGGCTCGAGTTGCTGAAATTGCTCCGTCAATCGAGAGCCCCCTCGCGGCACAGATCACATCAGATTACTTTAAGAATGGTATCATGGGACAGACCGCTGCGCGACGCGTGCTCAGCAAAATCACCGAAGTTTCCGATATCAACTCATCTCCGGACAGTGGCCTCCAGACGGAGCGAGTTCTGGATGAAAACAAATCCGACCACAGTGTCGCCAGCAGCGATCGTGAAGTCTACCGTAAGAGCATCTGCGCGTTGGATATGTTGAACTTATCCAGTGGACTACCCTATAGCGACACGGAAACCGACATTGAACGAATAATTCGTGGTGGAGGTCCTAGGAGTCCACCGAAGCCCAGCTATTTTCATGCCTACCAGGAATATGAAGCCCGCGACGATGGAGGAAGACAGCAGCAGCAAGACGAGTATGATGAAGAACAAGTTCACACCGGTGTGGCGCATGTCCTCCACCTTCGACCGGGAACACGGAACCTCAGAGGAGCAAGTGCAAGGTCGAGCGAAGCAGACAGTCGGGAGTACGAGAGTGATTCTGGACGAGAAGGGAGACGGGAGAGACTTAGGGAGAGCATGGTGAGCAACGAGTCGGGCTATCGCACAGAAGACTCGGAACCAAAGACTGTGGCTCAGCTGTATCATCAGGGGAGACGGCATATTCGTGGTTGATGAGCAACTACCGAGTAGACTTGTCGACCAAACGCAAGTGCTTGGGGATGGATGACTTGATGCACGCGGTTGTACGACTGACCATCGGAGAATGAGGATCGTGTGGCAGTGCATGAAGGCTGTTCCGGCCTGGCTGGTGGAGTTGGGAACGTTATCACGAGAGCTGAAGATCAAGAGAATTGGCCGACATGGTCATTGATGAGGGCTGGATGAATCGAGGGTTAATAAAGCTTACAGCCAATCTTGAATAGTTTCTCCCCATAGTAAGCGAGACATCAATCAACAGGGTTGCTTCGCTGCTCAACCTGGCTGGCGGTGCAGCAGAAACCTTTCACACAGTGAGGAAGAGCAATTTCACCGAACTCTGGCCTCAGATGAGATTACCTTTTCAAAGAGCGGGCGCTCCATCGAAAAGGATAGCGATTCAGAATGGCGAGGGAGGCACTGCTGAATGTTTGATATAGGTATTGATATTGATATTAATGTGGCAACAATGACTTGTATTGTACAGAGTAGGGCCAGCAGGATCGCAGGACCGCAGATCCGCAGGACAGTAGTGCAATGGTGCAGCAGAACAGTATTGCAGAAAGGACAGTAGCGCAACAGTATAGTAGTGCAGTAGTTCAATAGTTCAATAGTGCAGAAGGACAGTAGTACAGTAGTACCGTAGTATAGAGTACAGATCTGCCCACTGCCGCATCAGAGAGCAGAGTAGTGTAGTGTAGTACAGCGTAGAGCAGCAGAATGAGATATGATAGTACCACTCAGAGGGAATGCCGCAGAGAACCAACACCCACGCCCACGCCCACGCCCAACGCAAAGCAAAACAATGTGAAAGACGAGCGAGGATGCCATCCGTCTTGCTTCCTTCCGGGTTTGGAGTCGACCCGTTATCAAACATGGGTGGTCCCTTTTCAGAGAACATGCTTTCCCCCGGCTTGGAGTGGAGTGGCGAGAGACGTGGATAATGATGGTTTGTCTCTGCCTGGTTTGCTTCCCTGGCTGGCGCAAAGTCAAGCATCTACCGTCAAGGCGATCTCTCTGTCTCATCCATCTTACACCTCTGTATAGTTCCATCCCCGTGAACCATGTGGCAGATTTGTCTGCCCTTGTAGATTGCGGTGGCGCACAAACTACAGGAAGCAGAATGCTCACTTTCAGGGAAAGCCTTGCCCCGTCGAGTCATGCCGTCTGTGGCGGACGTGAGACCGGCTCCGAAAGTGTTGAGTGCAGCGAAAATAAATGCTGGCTTCGACAAAGAGGCAGAATTTGCAGCTATCGCTCCCGTCGCAAAGAGCATGGCGGGTGGATATTCAGTGGTTGCGTTGAAGAAGATGTTCAAGAAGATGTTGTAGATAGTGTCGTCTGAAGGCACATAAACATGGTCATTCGCTCAGGATGACAGGGCTTGTAATTTCCTGTAGGCGTTGCTGGTGCCAGGAGGGTGCGAGGCATTGATCAGGGGACATAGACAAGGCCGAAATCCCTCTAGGGATCAATCCCATCGGTGAGGACTTCAAAAATACCCTTTCGGGAGAGACCGACAGCCGCGCAGATGTCAAGCGACACAATGATTCAAGTGGTAGGCAATGTTTGTTGACTTCAGGTGTCCTTTTGTGAACTCTGGCGGCCAAACTCTATCCAATCTCTTGTAAATGACTTCTTGATGGTCCTTAAATCTCTCTGCGTTGAGGCTGCCATGGCCTATCGGACCTGACTACCTTCAACCGCTGCTTCGTGCTTCATGGACGCCTCACGCCCAGATTTAGGGTGCAGGGTTTGCATTTCTATCTCATTCTCCTTGCGACCGACAGCATTGCGCCTGGCGGTGGGGTTGGCAATGGTAAGGCTCTCAGATAAGCTTCGGATTTGAGGCTGCACGACGCGTGAGATATTATGGTAGCCATTCTGAGGGAGTTGGATGAGGAGATTGTGCAGGCAGGAGAGAACCATGGTTGTGAAGCGGCCCATGGCTGCGGATCGCGCGTCGGATTTTGAGAGGTACGGAGGCACGGCTTGGTTCCCAGGATCAATGAGATGTGACGAGGTCTGATAACCGGAGAGCGTTGTCGTGGGCGGGAAATGCAATACACAAGTTAATCGCAGTGCTGAAAGATGAGAACGGTGATGAATATGCAAGTTGGAGAACTGCGCATGCACTGTGATGTAGTAGAAGCGTCTCAGGAAAGGTGCTTCTCGGTAAATGCGGCAATGCGTGTAGCCGCTGAGTAGAGTGTGACGGCGTTGATAAAGGTGACAGGGGTAGAGCGATTCAACCTCGACGATGGGGAGAATGTACGAGACACTCGGTACGAGAGTGCTGTTGAGCGTATCTTCACATGTCTGTCTTGATAAAAGGACAGTCCAACATACTGCTCAGTCAGTAATTTGTCCAGAAGAAGAGGAGGGACAACAAGTGGATAAGGCGATAAGGCACAGACGGGGGATGTTTATTGTTCTTGGTGCGGGTTGTTTGTGGCGGGAATGCGGAGGAATGGGGAAGAATCCACAATTCGAAGTATGAAAGTGTATCTCGTGCCCTCGTACAGTATTATTATTATCTCCTTGTGCTCGCCCCTCAATGTCTCCCTGCGGAAATCGTTTCCGCCCTCCATTCACCCACTCATCCACTCACCCATTGTCCCAATGTAACCACCGGCCAAACAGATGATAACCGCTTCATATCTTTATTGACCAAGCACAACTTTCCCGTCACAGTATACCTCCTCGTACCAGTGTCATGGCAGCCGATATTCCAACCTGCAGGTGGGGAATAGTATGTATGCCACCACTACTCCCATGCTCTTTACGAAGTGGCACTACTGACAGCCTCTGCAGCGACCGGTCTCATTTCTTCCTGGTTCGTTGAAGACTTGGTCCTCCACCGACCCGATGCCAAAGCAAAACATGTCATCCAATGCATCGGGTCCTCATCGATGCAGAAGGGTAAAGACTTCGCCGCAAAACATTGCCCGAATGCAACCCCCACCATCTATGCTTCATATGATCAAGTCTACTCGGACCCAGACGTGGATTGTGTCTATATAGGAACTCCACACTCCTTTCATAAAAGCAACTGCCTCGATGCCATTGCCGCCGGGAAGAACGTTCTGTGCGAGAAATCGTTCACCATCAACGCCCGCGAGGCACGAGAGGTGCTCGATGCTGCAGAGAAGAAAGGTGTTTACGTCCACGAGGCGATGTGGCTACGGCATCGACCTCTGGTGGCAGACTTGAGGAAGCTACTATTCAAAGATAATGTCATTGGGGATATCTTCCGTATGTCCTCTGACTTCAGCTTACTGGTGCACATCCCTAGTTTGCCAGACACCTCGCGATACAAAGATCTTAAGCTTGGTGCCGGAACATTGCTAGATACTGGCATCTACCCGCTAACATGGGCGTTCCTGGCACTGGATCCCAACACCCCTGAAAACTCTGAAAGACCGACCATCCTTGCAACTCAAAGCCACCTCCACGGAGTCGAAGTCACTTCGAGTATCCTGGTACAATACCCATCGACGGGAAGACAGGGAATCGTCAGCTCGACCACCATGTCGGGCGGGTTTGGCGAAGCCATTTGCCGCATTCAAGGCACCGAAGGCTACATCGATGTACATGGCGCAGCGCCATCGCATCCTCTGTCCTTTACAGTCTATCGACGGAAAGAAGACAACAAACATGACTTTGAAAGCAAAACATACGACTATCCTCGTGTCGGGCGGGGGTTTTTCTACGAGGCGGACAACACCGCCCTCGACATTGCGGCTGGCCGGAAAGAGAGCGCCATCATGCCTTGGAAAGAGACTATCCGCGTCATGGAGATTATGGACGAGATCCGAAGGCAGGGAGGAACGAAATACCCTCAGGATGAAGTGATGCAGGAATAATGAGCATTGGGTCGTCAGCCTCGTGATGGCGCCAGCCTTGTGACCACCTCAGCCTCGCTGACGTCATATTCAGGGGGACGGAGCGCGTGGTTCGCGATCCCCGGACCTTCATTCCTCGAACAAACTCTCCTTCAATATCAGACAGTGGCCTTTTATATACCGAGAATATATCAACAAAAGCTGCCCTCGCTCGCTTATTCTTATTCTACAGCTGATCGCTCACTCCACAATGACCTCCTTCTATCAACTGCTGTCTCAAGTGCCCGTCCTGTCCTCGTTTCTACTTCCCGCTCCTCTCATAACAACCGACAGCGTCAGTCAAGACACCCTTTCATCTTCAACTTTCAACCCCTCAGTCTGCCCCAACCCCCCGTCCCTATCATGTCCGTCGCCCCCGGCGCAAGATATAAACACATGCTGTGTGAACCACCCGTCAGGACACTTCCTGCAGACCCAGTTCTGGGATACGGAGCCACCCATCGGGCCCAACAACTCTTGGACCATTCACGGCCTCTGGCCAGATCTCTGCACGGGAGGGTTTGACGCGTTCTGCGATTCTTCGCGCTCGCATTCCGACATTCGGACCGTCCTCCGCCACGCCCTAGAGGGCCAAGATGGTGCAGGTGAGGCGCACGGTGGAAATCATCCAGCCATGGTCGACGAACTGCTCTCGTTTATGGAGACGTACTGGCTCTCCCTCAACGGCGACCACGAACACCTGTGGGCGCACGAGTGGAACAAGCACGGCACGTGCATTTCGACCCTCGAGCCGGACTGCTACGGGGCTCCTCCGCCGACACCAAACCGGCGGCACCGCCACCTCGACGTCCTGGATTACTTCATCCACACGACCTCCCTCTTCAAGACGCTCGACACGTACTCCATACTTGCGGAGGCCGGCATCCTTCCCTCGTCCCAGAAGCGATGCACGCTCCAGGAGCTGGAGGAGGCTGTCCAGTCCTCTCCACACGGCCAGCCGGTGACGTTCCGCTGCAACCGCCGCGGCGAGCTGGACGAAGTATGGTACCATTTCGCGGTGATGGGCTCGCTGAGACATACATCTTACGACCTCGAGGACGGCGAAGCCAGATCCGAGGCCGAAGCCATCATGATGTCTCCCCGAGAAGACCATGGGCGCGACATATCCTCCTCCTCCTCCTCTCTTTCTAACCTCTCTCACTCGCCGTTCCTCAACACCACCACCGTGCGGAAACACTTCGTGCCCGTCCCGCCCGACGGAGCTCTCTCAAACTGCCCGAGACGCGGGATCAAATACCTCCCCAAGACGCCTGGTGACGAGGCGCCACTCCCGCCCCCACCCCCCCTCTCCTACAAAGACTACCACCACTGTCGGTGGCGAACCCACCTCCACCACCGCCCCCTTCACAGGCAAAGGCCACCTTGAAATCCACGTGCTTGACTCTGCGCCCACGTCCGAGACCGAGGCCGAGTCTAAGCCCGAGACCACCACCACACGAAAGGGCTGCCTCATCCGCCAGGGCCAGTGGTACGTCTCGGGCACGTGCGCGACCTTCCGCGCCCAGCACGACGTCGTTGACCCGGGCCACCAGGCCTTGTTCTCCCTCTCGTCGTCGTACTCGCCGTGTCTGGTGAACCCGGTCACCGGCAGATTCGAGTGTGCAAACTCTGCAAAGGTCCAGGGCATCTTTTCTTACGCCGACAACGGGCATGGCGCCAACGTGCTCGCATATCACAACCACAGCATCTTCTACGCACACACCACTCCGAAGAGGTTCGAAAAAGTGGATCTGTTTGCTGATGATGGAAATGGCGCGAGGAAAGTCCAGGTGGAGATCCATTGGGTACCAGCATAGTTCTGGCGTCCGGCATACAGGTGTCTGAACAAGTTGCGCTATCCACTATTCCTGTTGACTGGAATGTTTAGCTGCGGCATTGTTACATCCTTTATCCATCTCATGGCGCTCTTCGCCAATATACTCTTCACTTGCTTCCACTTTCCGGCGGCAACAAGTCGTCGCTACTTCCAGGCCAACTCATCCCACTGACTCGACGTCCCATCTTCTTGACCTCTCGCATTCCGGCTCCAAACAGGGTTTTGACCCTCTCTCCACTGATCTGTCTCTCCGTCTTACGCCGTGATTTGACGATCTTCTCTTCCCCACCTCCAGGCACCTTGACCAGCTCCACTCGTGATGGCAAGGTGTTGTTTGCAGCCTTTGGGGGCGGGCAAACATGTCCACTCTCGAGCATTGCCACACTCAAAGAATCTGTCACTTCTCCCGAGGCATCAACTTTGCAACAGGAAGAGAAGGATTGAGGCTGAACAGATCCTGAGATTTGCACAGCCATTGGGGATGGTACTGGATCCTTACTCCGCCCTCGACTCCTGAAAACACTTACAGATGGCATTTGTGGGTTTGAAAGTCGGTGCGCTTCGGCTGCTCTGCGAGATGCACGTTCCTCTCGCTCCTTCATAGCCTTTGCTCGCGTCTCGGGAGAACACTCGAAGTAGGATGTTCGACGACGATGTGAAGTGAGCTGGACAGTATTCGACTTCGGCAAAGATTTGCCCTCAATAACATGCTGTCTCTTTGGTACGAGAGGAATGAGAGATGCCAAATTGCCTGTGGTCTTGCTTTTCGCCATAGTGCCTTCACCGTAGAACGCTCTCGAAGTTTCGGTCAACCCGGCCTCAGCATTGACGCTCGATACTCTACTGCTTGGTGTCGAGCCATGTCCAGGAGAGGTTGACATGCTCAACGAGAATGGTTTGAAACCATTTGACCCCGACATGCCCAGCCGCCTTTCCACTTCTTTACCCCCAAACGCGAGACTTCCGGCTCGATGGAGGCTTTGACGCGAAACTCCTAGCTTTTTGAGGAGGATATTCTCAAAGTCTTCAAAGCTCTTCAAGGCTTCTTTCGTCTTGCAATGCTCTCTAAGCTCATTGAGCGCACTGTTCATACGCACCTTCTCGCTATTTTCGAAAAGACGGTCAGCCTTCTTTTCGGTCGATCCTGCGGGCGATTGAGGTGGTCTGTTCAGCTCCTTCATGCGAAGTCGGTCACAGAGAGACATATATCGGCCAGCCCAGTACGATGCGTCCTCCGCGGCATACACCTGTCTGAGGGTTAACAACGCTCAACGGCGATAAAATACTTGATCGTTCTCTCACATGTCTTGCATCAATGTCCGAAATCTGACTCGGGCTCGAGCTCGAGCTCGTGACGCTTCCAATACTGGTTGTCATTGTTGCCGAAGTTGGAATGTCGCTGTCTCGCCAGTTTTTATTCGCTAAAGTGGAATTGATGAACAAAAGCCGACCAGATGATGACGTCCTCTTCATGCTTTCGAGGCGTTGTGTATTGGCAACATCGTTCAGTGACAGCTTCAGAGTTGGTGCAGGTTCAGCTGTGCCCCTTGCTAGAGGATTTCGGTATTGACAAGCATTTCTAAGTCGAGCGCGATTGACTGCCGCTTCTCTCTGGACTTGTATCATTAAGTCCATCTCTTTCTCTGTCATCCTGCTTTCGTTCAATGCATCGGCGATATTGAGCTGACTTATATTATCGTGATGCTGTTCTGAGGAGCACAGTGAGACAGAGATAGGCTTTCTCGGAGAAGGCGTTTGGTGTGTCGGAGCAAAGCATGAGATATTGCCCAGAGTTTGTGTTCGCGGCAGAGGTGGGTCGAGGGGTTGAAGGAGGCGTCGTCTGGTGATTATCTCGCGAGGTGAAGACAGGAGGCTTCCCATCGTCTTGGACTTTGGCAGTGCAGTAGTGCTGGATACCTGCTTGAGGTGATACGGAGCGACAACAGCTTCATGACTGCTCAACGAGTGCGTGGACATGTTTCGGATATAGAGCTGTTGTCGGGTTCCGGACAGATCATGATGGGACCGTTGCTTGTACGGAAGTAAGGACTCTTTATTGGGCCGCGGTGCCTCAGCCTGGGCCATCCGGAACGAGCTAGGCGGAAGAAAGTCATTACGATGCCATGATATCCGGTGCATGTGAGGAATTCTGGGGAGACTTCTCCCTGCTGCCGAGTCCCTTCTATCTGCTCGAGCAGCTACGGGCGTTGCCTGGCGAGAAGTGCCAGATTTTGGCCGTGGGATGGCGGAGACTGAAGAGTGACGGCTGCGTGCACTGAGAGAAGCAGGATCGGGGTTAGGTGGCATTTTGAGCCGCGGCGAAATGAGAGGACAAAACGGTGAGCGTCGCACTCGCTTCACTGGGGATCGAAAGAAATGCAAGCTGGAATGATGAGGGAGTGGCTCACAGAAACTATGAGAGGAGAGAAAACAGCCACCATCAGAGTACCGACCCATGTCGGAGGCGAGGGCAGTCTCGATGCCTCGCTTGCAATACGGTCAGAAAGCTTCACGTTCTTGAGGCAAGAGCGACGTGCAAGTGAGGGTATTGAGGAAGGCTCGATCTGAGAACCAACCAAGAAGAAGTATAGTCTGCGTTGGAAAAAACAACCATGATGTTGTTGGAGCGAGAATCAAGGACTACGACGCGCACTCCTCCTATCTGCCAGACCTTCTCTCATCACCAACAATCACAACACCTCAATGCCTGGATTCTCAGCCTTGCGCAATTCGAGCAAGGCTGACCACATGCAAACCCGGATTTGGATTCCGGCCTCAAGGGGCTCAGCACCACTGTGACTTCTACATGACATCAACCAATGACATCACAACTATTCAACGAAATCCGAGTACAAAACCTCAAGGAGAATATGATCTGGTCTTCTCTAATGCAATACCATAATCACACGCGACTTGTCTTCTGGAAACCCCTCCGACAAAAGAATCACACCAAGACACCTCCTACCTAGCAGCCATGTCTGAGCAATACAAGGGGCAAGACCTCATGGACATTGCCAAACAAGCCGAACGAGATCTCGCGTCGGCCAAATCCAAGCACGGTGCGCAAGACAGTGGCTTTGGAGGCAAAACGGTCCCTGGAGGGAGCGACAGCAGTATGTATAGAAACTTTCCCACATCTGCTCCTATTGCACCGCACACTGATCAAACCCCTGTCACATATAGCAACCGAATCTGGCATCGATCAATCAGTAACCAACAAGTTTCCCGGTAGCACCGCTGAATACGGAAGCAAAGTCTCGGGTGCGGGTGACAACAGAGAGATTCCCGTCGAAGAGGGCGGTGGTATACAGAAAGGCACAGGGCGGCCGACCAAGGCTGGTGATTTTGAAAAGGGCGCCCCTGGCGAGGGCCCCGAGGATGTGAGCAGGCAATATGCGGAACAGTACGGTGGTAATGATGATGTGAGGAGTAATATCAAGAATGCAACAGCATGAACGATCTCGGGTGCATTGAGGCCGGCATGGAAGTGGAAAACATATATGGTATACAAGTTTTACATGTGATCGAGGAATAGCCTTCTGCAAGTCTCTCAAACCTGGGGATTGGACATCCCAGAAACTACCTTTCCCTTCATTCTCGTCCTTCCGATTAACCGTCAATGAATATTTATCCACAACAGCCCTTTCCAGCATTTCCCTCAGCATTGACTCCCAAACACCACGCTCACACTGACTTTAGCAGACATAGCAGACCGGCCCCACGTCGGCTTCAAATCTCACAGTGTTTGTACAGTCTGGAAGAAGGGATTGCTCATCAACTTCTCGTCACCCTTGACCATTTCTCTCATCAACCGTAACTTGTCGTCCTTGGTCATGTCCTTGCCTTCGACCTGCTCTTTCCATTTCTGTAGCGTAGCCTTCAACAGTTGGCTGGCTTCGTCCGCATCTTCCTTTGACCACTCGTTCTGCTTTTGTTCGCCGGTGGCACTCGTAAAGTCTTCCAACTCCTCGGCCTTTCGTCTCGCCATGCTGACCACCTTCTCTGGAAACCGCACAAGCTCCGCGACGTGAATGCCAAAGCTTTGGTCACTGATGCCGGGTTCAACTCTGTACAACAAGGTGACCTCCCTTCGTTTACTCGAAGCGGACTCACCCTCGCCATTGGTCATGGCGACATCTTTATCCTGATCACCCACAAATGCCACAACATGGAGATTCTTGACCGCATTCGGGAACTTGTCCGCTAAAGCGGTCAATTCATGGAAATGAGTGGCAAAGCACCCAAAGGCGCCGATCTGCCCGACTATTTCTTCACTGATGGCCCACGCGAGACCGAAGCCGTCATATGTGCTCGTGCCTCGGCCGAGCTCGTCGATAATGATCAACGAGTCTCTGGTGGCACTTTTCAGGATGTTTGCGGTTTCCAACATTTCCGCCATAAAGGTCGAGACGCCCTTGAGTTGAGAATCTGATGCTCCTACACGAGCGAGGATGCAGTCAAATATCGTCAGCTCTGCTTCTGTGCAGGGCACGAAGCTGCCGATCTGGGCCATCAGAGCAATACAACCGATCGTGCGAATGTACGTCGATTTACCGCCCATGTTTGGACCTGTGATGATGAGAAACCGGGAGCTGTCTCGCCTCAATTCGACGTCATTGGTGATGAAGTTGATGTCGTCCTGAGCTTCCATACAAGGGTGGCGCGCTTCTTTCAAGACAGTATCCCCCGTGCCCCGTCTATGCATCTTCGGCCGGACGTAGGCTGTGGGAGCATGGACGGAAGCATGGGCCAGACTGACCACCACGTCCAGGTGAGCGATAATAGCAGCAAGCTGCTCAATAACTGGAGTGTACGATGAAGCCACTTGAACAACCTCTGATACCAGTGACGACTGTTTTCGGTTGTAAGATCCGGAGAGCTGGTCGTGCTCTCTCCTCAACTCCGACAGTTCGTTCGTCGTAAAGTAGACGCCGTTCTTTTGCGTTGATATTTCCTTATAATCCTTCTTGTTCCGTATGCAACCCGCTTCGTTACGCGTAAGCCGGAAACAGTGCCCATGTACTCTGTGATTCTCCAGAAAGAGCTTCTTGTCAAGCTCTTGACTGAGATCTTTGCCCACTCGACGGTGCTCGACCTCCATGGCGTGCTGTACTTTATCGAGCTTGGCTCGAATCACCTTGAGTTGCTCATCAAATTCCGGTTTGATAATGAATTCATGGCGATCGAGGGCCTCGAGGTCCACGGTGGTCTCAACCATTTCGGCCAATTTCCCAAGAAAGCTCGATAATTCTTTCAGTTTTGAGGTATACTGTGTCTCCAGTGGTACTTGATACTGTTCGTCGACGACTGTTTCGAGCGCCTCGATGAAGCCTGGGAGCCGGATAACAACCTGATACGCCCGAACCACATCCTCTAGATTTGCATGCTTGCGCTGAAATTTCTTCGCCAGTCGATATAGGTCAGGAATTGAGCGCAGGTGTTCTTCTTGCATGGTTTGACGAAGTTCAGTGTCGGTGACAAAAGCTTCCACTAGTTGCTGCCTCTTCTCGATTTCCGCCAGATTCATCAGCGGTTGTTTGAGCCACTGTGCAAGTAGGCGGCCTCCAATCGGGGTTTTGCAGTGGTTGAGCAGCCCAAACAAGCTCATGCTTTTCGCGCCGTCTCGTGGACCCGGCATGAGGTTCAGAGCTCTGAGCGCCGCTGCATCCAGTTTCATGTACTGACCCAGGTCGTGCTGATACAGCCGGTATTGCCCAAAATTGCTGGGGTCTGTCATGACGCCCAGATACTTGATCAACGCAGCGGCACTACCCATTGCGAGCTTAAGTTCTGTCTGCGGTAGAAGTCCCATGGCATTTTCACCCTTCAGGAGTCTTGCCAGGTCTTGTTCGATATCCTTCGTTCCCCAGTCGGCTGCAGACCTCTCCGAAATGGCAATGCCACAAGAATCGGCAATCTGCTGTATCTTTGCTAGTTCGGGATCCTGTTTCTGGAGACTTCCCGCCACGATACACTCCTTCACGCCCAGCTGGATAAGAAGGCTTTCGAGATTGGAATAAAGGTCGTTGTCCAAGAATTCACTGACACCGAGTTCTCTGACGCTGGCGTCTGCAAAGCACACGCCGACACTTCGGGCCTCGCCAGCCTTTGCACTGACTCTGACAGCCAGGATGATGGGTGCGCCATCGCCCTGACTATCTATCCCCGAGCCCAGCTCTTCCTCAACTGCCTGCAGGTTTCCAGGGCTAGCTTGACGGGCCAGTTTCCACTGGCCTTTACCACTGGTCTCCCAGATCTCCACTCTCTTGCCTAGCTTGAATAGCGCTTCTCGAAGGAGGTTGCGGAAAACCGTAGTCGACATTGTGACACTGGGCAAAACATTTTCGCTTCGACCGAGGTTTCTAATAACAGCGGTTGTCTTGTAGACAGTCCGAGCGATAAATTCCGCATCTTCTCCATGCGCCGAGTACCAGTCGACTCGATCAAAGACACGAATAGTATTGTTGCCGTCCGGTTTCGCTGGGAGAGATCGAAACAAACGAATGAATCCAGTCTCGTCATCAACCTTTGTATTTGTTCTTAGCAACTTTGCATCTTGGACGGAGAAGAGACATCATACCTTGAGCTCGGGTCTGGAAGCCATGTTGTCTTTGCTGGGACTGGTGAGTGATAGCGACGTTGGCTGTTGGATTGTGAACTTCCATGGAGACTTTTTGGAAACCCACTTCACTTCAACGCGATTTACGCGTCAACACGAAAACTTGGCACTGACCGCACCGCACGCGAGTTTGGGCTTCCCCGCATGTTGCCACTGTTGCTTACCTATATTAGTGGCTGTTCCTCTGTCTTTGGGGCTCGGTGCCTGGCTAGGCGCTCTCCCTGTTAAGCCTCCGCCTAATCTCACACCCTCGTCCGCCAACAGATCATGCCCCCCAGTCAGATAACCTGTCAAGCCTGTATCTTGATCATGAGGCTGTTTCAGGGTCCCCAGAATTGGTCAAGGACCACAATCCTGTTTCTTCACCCTTATTTTGGGGTTCAAACCTCTCAAAGGTCTCAAATCAGATGTAGATCACCATCTACTCAATGCTGGTGACCCTCCTGTGCCAGCTCGGGACCGTATTTGCTAAAGCTGACTGACCACTCGTGTCCTCTCTTTCCTGCTGACACTTCCATACCCTCCTGCTACCTGTGTCCATGACCAGCCTCGTGCCTTCCTACGGCGTGCCAGAGGTCTTGTTGCTCCTTCTCTGGTCAACCAGCTGCCATGAGGTTGCCTTCTTCTTCGTCTTGGTCTTTGTCTGTTTTTTCTCCTTCGCCCATTTCAACCATTCCCCATCACAGGCCAGTTCAGCCGCTTATTTCGTATTTGGCACGTTATTGTTATCGTTCTCCTTTGTCACGAGCTTGGCTCATTCCGCAGTCACTTGGACGAAATATCCACAGGACCTTTTCCATCATGCCGAAAGGAAAGGACAAATCAATTATGGACTTCACTAGTCAAAAGGTCAACGAATCCCCTCTCGAGGCTCAATCTCGCAAAGATGCCAATTTCGAAGACATCGAGGCCAAATTACCCAAACGCTGGAGCAAGACTGAGATGAGCTTCATTGATAAAGGCACCAGTATGTCAGAATCCCAAGTATCGAGGTGAGCAGCCACTGACGCAAACTAGGCCTCTTGGGTTCGAAGAACCCCTTCGGCAAGAAAGCGGACCCCAAGGACAACATAGTATGGCTCCTGGACAATATAGCATACAGACCGATCAAGCCCGGAAAAGAGGTGACCCAGCCATGGCAGGCCGAATTCGTGGCTTGCTTCTTCCGTGAAGGTCGAAAAGACTTTACCAAATATGTTAGCTCCATTGCCGACTTGGTTGGGTTGGATGGCAAGGCTGGCGTTGACGACGCGGCCAGAAAGAGGATCGAAGAGCGCATCAAGCCCTTTGTCATGGCCATTGCTCCAGCCCGCACAATTCAGATCAAGATTCCCTGCCCAGGCCCGACAGCTATCCCTCACAAACGTGTTCTCGGACCCTCCAACCTCAATGGAATCAGCAGTCAGACCTTACTCACCGGTGGTGCCGATGATGCTGACGGAAAAACGGTGGTCTGCACAAGCGAGGGCGACATCTTCCCCAGTCTAAAATGCAACACACGATTTATCGGTCCCGAGGGTTGGGGCGTCATTTCAGATATCGATGATACAGTGAAAGTGACAATGACCCCGAGTCCCACGGGTATTCTGCAATCCACCTTTGCCGACGTTCCCAAGACGACCCCAGGAATGCCCGAGTTCTACAAGGTCCTTGATGAGTCTCTGAAATCTCCGGCTTGGTTCTATCTGTCGGCTTCTCCATATAATCTGTATCCCTTCCTCCATGACTTCCTCGATGGCAACTACCCTCCAGGGACTCTCATCCTGCGAGATGCCTCGTGGATGTATTTGGGCGGTCTCTTGCAATCTCTCACTCAAGGTGTGAAAGAATACAAGACTGATCGCATCGACAAGATCCAATCTTGGCTTCCGAACCGCAAGTTTGTCTGCATCGGTGATTCGACGCAATCGGACCCTGAGGCGTACGCTGCCATGTACGCCAAATATCCTGATTGGATCAAGGCAATCTACATCCGCAAGGTCGTTGAAGCACCTCACATGGAGACCAAGAACAAGAACGAAAGATTTATTGATGCGTTCAAGGATGTTCCTGACCAGGTGTGGAGGGTTTTTGTGGACCCGAAAGAATTAGCGGATCACTTCAAACATGTCGCCGGTGTTGCGCATGCGGGTGTGGTTGGCAACATGCTCGGTCTATAGTGCCAGACCGAGCATGCGAAACGAACCCCTTCGAGATCACGAGCGCAAACACCCCAGTCCCGCACCCCGGAGGCCAGAACACCGCTCCGCTCGCCGAGCCCAGCGCCGAAGACCTCCTAAGGCTACGAGAGTAAGAAAACTAGGCATTGCTGACCTTCAACGCAACCTACGAATGGCGCCGACTTTGGGCCGACATGGGGCGACTCGATGGTGGGGTTTACAACGATACAACGTTTTCCCTAAGAATCAAACTGGAACATACTGGATGAAGACTGCGGCGTTGCGGGATTGGTGTATTGATACTCATGGGTGAGAGGATGTGACGAATTCCCTAGAAGCCTGGTGAACCCTAGATACCTACACAAGTAACATTTCAATCAAGGAGATTCGATCGATGAATAACTGGACCACATTGCACCATCTTACCTTGGTATCGATGCGTGAACACTGCCCCGTACAACGACAATCATCGATATCACCAATCTGGAAAGTTTTATGCGCGTCCGTGGAGTATCACCGAAGGCGCCAGGTACGAACAAGCAGCTGTCCGATTCAAGATGGGACGCCTTGTTCTTGACTCCTCCAACATCATCGGCAGTTTCCGTTCCGTCGATTTCAAGGTTTTCTGGAATACGCATTCACCGGGGCCCAAGGTTACATTGCTTGACACATTCCCGGGCACAGACAGCCTCTCTGAGTTGTAAACTGCGCAGAGATAGGACCTATGGGCAGTCATGGCCGCGAGTACACCACCATCAGCACCATGGAGATAGGATATGCCGGATGCCTGAAGGCGACATTGCCGTGGTTTCATCACTCCACCCACAAGACTCAAAGAACTAGCTCGAGGCTGCGGGGCCGTTGGCTTGGGCAAAGCTTGACAATGCTTGTGTGACAGGCAAGCGACTACACATTCGGATTAGACGCTTCATTCTTTCGATGATCCCAGCCAACTCGGTTCGCCATCGAATTTGTTCATTGGGTATCATGGTTTATCCTTATCCACACCACCAGCTGGATGCATTGCTCGCACCACCGCGAGGTGAGGTAGTATTGATCGCTACTGGAGTGGCCTTGCTCGTGTGACTCGACGCCGAGGTATGCGCCCTCGCGTGGCAGCTTTTGATGTAAGTACGGCGGTCTGTCCTGTCTCCTCCTCCGTTCTCTTCCTTCTCCCTGTATGTGAGTGCACGCGCTTGTAAGAGACTACCTACCAAATTCCCAGGGTTCAATTTGGCTGGTGTCATACTGATACTGTGCTGGATTCTTCAATTCCATCGCCATGTCTTTAGCAGATGCAAAGGATGGTGGGTTGCCTGTCAACCCCAGCCGACCTGAGACCTATATCAGTCCGTCACAGCGGAAGCTTTACGATCCTGGTGTAACCTTCGAGGAATACGTACACTACGCCAACCGTACCAGGGAAGAGGAGAAAGTCCAGCAACATATTACTGATGGAGGGATCATGCAGCAAGTTTTTCGGAGGAAATCCTCAGTCACAGCGGAAGGAGTGCCAGTCAACAACGGTGCTGATACAACTGCTGAAAAGGAAAACACTGAAAAATCTGTGCTGCCTGGGACAGACGGTCACGACAGTCAAGAACCCACCCGGCCACGACGCAGAAGCATCTTGTCCAGACACAGCCTGGTCACTGAAGAGGAATGGCGAAACGCATCCCGGGCATTGAGGACCGCCAGTTGGGGAGCCGGCTTCTATCTCATCACTACAGATATCCTAGGTCCTTATGGTGTTGGATTTGCTCTAGGAACCCTCGGCTGGGGTCCGGGGGTCGCTCTCTATACGGTCTTCGCCTTCATGGCTGGGTACTCTGGCTATCTTCTGTGGCAAGTCTATCTCGGCCTCGACTCGTATGAATATCCCCTCCGCAACTACGGAGATCTGGCTTACCGCACCATGGGCACAACTGCGCGATATGTGGTGAACATTCTCCAATCGATCCAGCTACTCCTTATCACAGGTCAAGTTATCATCCAAAACGGCCAGGGTATCTCGCAGACATCCAAGTTCAGGCTCTGCTATGTCGTCTGCGTCGTCTTGTTCGTGATTGCGGGCTTCTTCATGGGCCAGGTCCGTACCCTGCGAAACTTTGGCGTCTTCTCCATGGTTGCCGTGGGCCTCAACTTGCTGGTGATATTCATCTCCATGGGTGTCATGGCTCACTCGCCACCGAATTATGCTATCAGCGTCCTTGGCTCCGCTGGCTCAGCCGTCAATCCCGCCACCATCGCGCCAGACGAGAACGGCGTCTACCCATCCATCATCCACTATGGTGGCCTCCCAGACTCGAGCAACTTCGTCGGCGCCATCAACGGCCTGATGAGCGGTGTATTCGCGTACGGCGGGGCGCAACTTTTCGTCGAAATCATGGCCGAGATGCGTCGCCCGTGGGACTTCATCAAAGCCATGTGGGCGGCACAATTTTTCATCTACGCCGTCTACCTCATCTATGGCTGCTATGTGTACCATTACCAAGGCCAGTACAGCTTTACCATCGCCTACATGGGTCTTTCTCCCTACGGATTCCAGGCGGCCTGCGACATGTTGGTCGTGATTTCAGGGTTGATCGCAGCGGGATTGTACGGCAATATTGGAATCAAGGTGCTCTATAATCAAGTTCTGCAGGAATTGTTCAATGCGCCACCCTTGACATCAAAGTCGGGGAAATATCTCTTTAGTGCGATTGTACCGGTGTACTGGTCTGTGGCCTTTATCGTCGCGGCGGCTATTCCAGTGAGTGTCCTCCCTCTGGTCAGATACAACTTTTTCTTGCACTCCCTAACCCATGAGATTAGGACTACTTTGGCTTTGTCTCCGTTATTGCAGCCTTTTGTATTGTGCAGTTCAGTTACTCGTTCCCACCCATCATCCACCTTGCCTACACCATGCAAAGGAACTCGATGACACCGGGCGACGGTTTCAATGAACAGACGGGTCAAACTGTCCGGAGCGAGCATGGTATAAAGAGGTTGATTAAGGGATTCTTCGCGGACAAATGGTACATCAATGTGTGGCACATTATTCACGCGGGCGGTGCGTTGGCGACGGCGGGATTGGGCGCGTACGCCGCCATCCAAGGCATGATTGAGGCGTTCAAGAATCCTCAGGTGAATTCTTTTACATGTACAAGTCCGCTGGATTTGTCCGCCGTTTAGGTACGAGGAGAATGAGGAGAGGATGCTGGCTTCGGTTTCTTTTCTGTGAGAGTTAAGGTGGTGAGACGCAGCAAATACAATAGCAGTGGTTGGGTATTTGAATTCCCAATGACTTGCTTGGTGTATGGGATGCCTGTTTTACCTGCGACGCGCACCTCCCGCCTTGTGTCATCTCCCGCAAACAATCTTGGTTCCTTCCTCGTCATGTCTTCCAGAGGACTCGGCCTCTTTATCGTCCACTGATCTCGCGCGTCTCACGAAGATAACAGGAGGGAAAGGCATCGTAGTCTTTACGAGGCGAGCTCAGTTTGATCAGTGCACCAAATCATGTTCAGTCAAGCGCTGGTTACGTGGGCACGGATGATCGCGCAAATTGAGCGAAGGAGGTCGCAGTGGTCTGTGTCAGCCTGGGATATCCGAGACGCGTCATCAAGAAAACAGCAAACCGGTGAATAGACAGTCAGGCAGTGCATCCGACATACAAAGCGTAATGCAATGCCATGAGACATGAGGGATAGCTCAGAGAAGAACTGGTGTGCGTTAGAGGAGGCCAAGTCAAGCTCGCCCAGAGTTTGCGGGACTGCGCAATCAAGCCTCTAGGCTGGGGCACAAGCCAAGGCCCACGTTCTACAAGAGCTGCTAAGCTTTTCTCTTGGGCACCAAATGCGTGAAGCTTTTACGGAGTAAGTAGGCGAACTGTGAAGCCCCTCCCCCTCCAAACTGCGTTCTCTTGCCAGCTGCTCGAGTTTATACACTGCGAAAGACTGTGGGCGGACTGCGCGTCCTCTCTCCACGTCGAGGCGGAGTAGTAATAATGCAGGGACGAGGGCCAGGAAGGTGAGGAGGGACTGGGGTTCGTCTAGCGCTCAGGTTCTGCTGTGTCATAGTATCGTTATTATTGGCAGAAACACGGCGTAGTAGAAGACGTTAGCCAGAGCCAATGTACCGACAGTTGTTCAATATTAAACAGTTGAGGCAGTGCTCGAGACGCAATCTCGCGAGGACACGCTTCGGCATCGGTGGAGCCCATGTTGCGCTGAAGGATGGACAATGGCCACCAAACGGGGTGGAGGTCAAGTTTTGAGACACGGTCGCTCGGCTCAAACTGGGAATCGTTTGACGCATGATCCAAAACATTTGCGTAGGTCAGTTTTTTTTAGGGGGTCAGGGATCGATCGACTGGGGCTATCTTTCTTTGTCGCCCTTTCGAACTCTCACTCTCTTGTCTTATCCAAACAATCTCGACGCACCGCAACAAGACAATCGTCGCCATTCTTTTCCATCTTACAACCATCAGAATTTTCCGAAAGAGAGCCTGTGCAGGCACAGCGTCGACTCAAAATTCCCGTCCATCGCTTGCGCCCATTTCAATCGCCTCGCCTATTCTCATTGTAGATATTTTAACGCGCGACGAATCTGGGGCACCGTTTGACCGTCATCAACCACCGTCGGTTGTCCGCCTTTACTCTCGTTATCTTCTTCCAACTCACACGCCATGAGGCTCCTGCCTCTGGCCCTTGTGCCTGGCGCACTCGCCATTTCACTCGATATCAATGATCCCAGCAGTGTGACGTCGGCTGCCTCGTCAGTGGCATTTGACATGATGACTTCCTACACTGGGAACCAAACGGGCCAAGTTCCCGGACTCTTACCTGGTGGTTTGAGCTGCGATCCCAACAACCCGGCAATCTATTGTTGGTGGGAGGCTGGCGCAATGTTTGGCTCGCTCATCCACTATTGGCAGTACACGAATGACTCCTCGTATAATCCTGTGGTGGCACAGGCGCTGCAATTCCAACGTGGACCTGACAACAACTTCAACCCACCTAACCAATCGAAGAGTATGGGTGTCGACGATCAGGTTTTCTGGGCCTTTTCCGCCATGGATGCCGTTGAAGCAAACTTTCCAGAGTCCGATGAAGAAGACGCCCCGTCGTGGTTGTCGCTGGCCCAGGCCGTCTTCAACTATCAGAAGGCTTTGTGGGACACTAATACTTGCGGTGGTGGCTTCCATTGGCAGGTGTTCCAGTTCAACGCCGGGTGGAATTTGAAGAACGCTGTATCTAACGGAGGGAATTTCCAACTCGCTGCACGACTCGCGTATGTGACGGGCAACTCAAGCTATGCCGACTGGGCGAACATGGTCTATGACTGGATGGAAACCAGTGCACTGATGCAAACGGATCCATCGAGCGGCGTTCTCTACATTTGGGACAACACCGATTCAAACAACAACTGTACGGATCAGACCAGATATGTGTGGACCTATAACTACGGCACCCTTCTCGTGGGCTCCGCATACATGTACAACTTGACGAATGGTAGTTCCGTCTGGGAGGATCGAGTCAACACCATCTTAAACAGCACCTTCACATTGTTCTTCCCCTCACAATACGGGGGCAACATCTTGTCTGAAATTCAATGTGAATCGACTCTGGTGTGCGACCAGGATCAAAAGAGCTTCAAGGCATATTTGGCGAGATGGTTGGCTGTGACCAGTCTGCTCGTGCCGTCTACAGCCCCCCAGATTATTCCGAAACTCCAGGCCAGTGCGCAGGCAGCTGCAGGACAATGCGACGGTGGTGCCAACGGTCGTGAGTGCGGCATGCAGTGGTACACGAGCACTTGGGACGGCTCGACTGGCGTTGGACAGCAGGTATGAATTGCTAAACTTGACGATCTCTTTGCTGTTACTAATGTTCCTCTCCAGATGGCTGCATTGTCCGTTATTGGCAGTGTTTTGAACTCACAAGCTCTGATGCCCAAGTCCACAAGGACGGGCGCGACCTCGAAGAGTGACCCGAACGCCGGGTCCACGGCACCAACCAATCCTGCCGCCTTGCGTGATAACATCACGACGGGCGACAAGGCTGGGGCAGGAATCCTCACCCTCCTCATGGCAGCCCTTGTCATTGGTGCAGCAGTTTGGTTAGTAACATGATATCAAGATGGTTTCTTGGGTACGGCGCCAGAACTGAGATGAGGGTCTCGGCGGGGATCTGTGCCATTCATGATCTATGTCTCTCTATCTTTTTAGAGTTTGGACACACAAATTTCACGGTCTGGGCTGCTTCCGGTGTGTTTGTATATTACTGGAAAGGGCAGGCACATAAAACATGCGTCCGATGCCATAGCATAGTTGATTCCAACATTGATGAAATTCAGGGCTTTGAAGAGCCTCTCCCAGCTGGAAGAATCGAGTAAAACCCGCTGCTTTGGGATAGTTGCTGCGTTAGGACCTCATACTCTAGGGCGGCAAGTCTGTGTTTCGAATTGGGACGACTGCGGAGACGCAGTGCGCACTTGGACAATGAAATAATTCTTCAGCAACACATATTTATTTCGGTCAAGAAACAGAGGTCGCTCAATCACCCCCGCGTGTTTTCAATCTGGAATCAAAAATCCTGTCCCGATACAAGTACCTTTGATTTGCGTCGCGGCAGCCTCGACAAGATGGGTTACGCCTTCGATAAATGCAAGGAGAGGCCTGCGCACATTGACGAGATCCTGAACGGCCTCAACCGCTATAACCCTGAGACGACGACCACGTTCCAGGAATACGTCAACCAGCAGTGCGAGGAAAAGTTCTTTGACGCATACGCAAGTCTCGCTCTGCTCAAATTGTAAGGAAACCCATGTGCTGGCAGCTAGCCACCCCCCTAAAAAAGAAAGCCCCCAGCGATTTCGCATGATGAAGAGAATTTTCATACCACGTTTCCTATTACCTGACTTGTCCCTCGGGAACTATGGAGAGTTGTATTATTAGCTCTATCTGATGCCATCTCATACTTTGGAGAGCCTCAAGTCAAACCGGTTTTGGTACTGCAGCGACCGACATGCTAACCTGGACTGTCATAGATACCAATTCAATCCTCAACTCCTCCACCCCGAGACTGCGACAAACATCCTTGTCAAAGCGCTGACCGTCTTCCCCTCACCATCTTTCTCCCTCTGTCTTGCGCTTCTCCCTCCCTCGACTATCCCCTACAGCCCTGGCAACACCTCGATCCCCACCACGGATCTCACTGAATCAATACAAAAGCTCACCCGACTAAACACCCTGCTCGAGTCCGCTCAGTACGAGGCATTCTGGTCTACGCTTGAGTCAGACGATCTTTACTCAGACCTCTACGCCGACGTCGTTGGATTTGAGGACTTGGTGAGAATACGTATCGCGGGAGAGGTGGGAAAGACGTTTCGACAAATCGACCTCAGTGTATTGAGCGGATGGCTGGATTTGAGAGGGGATGCGTTGACAAAGTTTGCCCAAACAGCCTGCGGCTGGAGGGTCACTGGGCAACAGGTAGACATTCCAGCGAACGCAGAAAACGAAGCCAAGAGTGAGACAAAGGGTGAAAGGGTCGGAGTGGATATGTTTGGCCGAGTGTTCAGGAGAGGCTATGAGGCGCCCGCTTGAGATACAGAGCGAAGGATTTATTGACGACATCCGGTCCAGGAAATCACAGAGCCTGCAGCTTTTTGGTCATCCAAATAGCTGTGGGTTATGGTGGCTTCCACAGGCTGCCCAAAGACGATGAGGCTCTGGTAGCATCCTATCCGAGGCCGCCCCCCTTGTCAAATGACGCCATGTTCGTCCAGGAGTTGACGAACGTCTCTTGAACTCAGTAACAGTCTCGATGGGCTTCTCAACTGTGGATGAAGTTCCATTTGCCTGGAGATGAAAAGGAGAATCATGATTAATGGTTGCACAATGCGGGAGTCCGTTGGGGCAATTACGAGTCCAGTGACTATAGTTGGCTCACGAAACAGAGCTGCTGTAGACTGCAATATTGCAGCAGCAATTCGAAAATACATTGATGTCGAATTCAAGGACGCTTAGAACATCGCGTGCATCGCTCGCGTGTCAAAATCAACCCCGGGGGGTTTAACCCTAGGCCCCAGGCGAGAGACTAGTGGCCTATAGGGCTAAGGTATTCGCCAGTAGAGCAGCTTTAGCTAAATTCATGGGGCCAGTTGGGCGGCGAGGCGGAAGCTGCACCCAGTGGCGGAGTGCCAGCCAGTCTGGCCAAGTGACACTCTGACACTCACTCTAGCCTGAGGCAGCGATGACATCGTTCACCCCCTTCAAAGGTCTTGGATCTGATTCACCTTGTCACCTTGTCACCTTGCTGGCCCCCTTCTTCCAACAACATGTGATCATCATCAATCACGTCCGGCATCTTACTCTTCATGTTTTCTGACTCTGGACACATCTCTTACTTCAAACGGACCATCATTCCAACATCTTGATAGTGCGAGAGCTCTGATGACGGCAAATTGACCTCCTGCATCTCCGGCCACTCCCTCGTCTTACTCTCCACCACCATGATCGCACAGACACCGACCGCCTTGCTATTACTACACCTCCCCGATGAGGTCCTGATTAACATCTTCAGCTACCTCGATTTCCGAACCCTGTGCAACGCGACTCTGGTCTCCAAGCACTTTGACGACCTGGCGGAGCCCTTCCTGTATCACACAATTGAGGTGGTCAGTGGTTGTCAAGCCTCTGCCCTGTCAGCCAGTCTACATGCAAATCCCCGCCGCATCTCATGGATTCGCTCGCTGCTCGTCTCCACTAAGTTTGGGGAAGATCATGGCCTGAGCACATTGCCAGCTTATATTTTCATGATGCGAAACCTCCAAGACCTGTGTCTCGAGACGCCCGACTGCAATGCGAAATTCCCCGAGGAGAGAGTCGGCTGGGTCAATCTGCAGGACCGGTATGAGCGCATCTTCGAGGCAGCTTCAGCAGTAATACCCAACAGTGTGGAGCGGGCCCTACCCAATCTGCGAAACTGTAGGTATTCTGGACCCGATCGTGTTCATCCTCCAGCTGATCACTATTTTAGGCACCTTACACTTCGTCGACGGTCAAAAGGAGATATATTCTATGACCAAATACGCAATGCTCTTCTTGCACCCGAATCTGCGCTCGTTGACAATGTCGTGTGCGAGCACCGACTTTCCCGACCGACTGCTGCGACAATTCCAGGGTGACCCGGCACTCGTCGGATCGACGAACCTCGAACACCTACATCTCGAAGAATGCGATATCTTCTCGCCTTCCTTGGAAATTCTGTTGAGTTTCCCTCGAGCATTGAAATCGCTCAAGATTAGTGAAGGCATCCGCTATGACGGCATGTTTACTAGGAACAGTCGCATGCACGGCAACGTATCCCCCGGGACCTTTGTGGATGCCATAGCCAAGCACTGTACCCACTCGCTTGAGCACTTGTCTTTGAGCCTGGGATACTCGAGACCATCTCATCAGCCATTCAGCCATCCCGGCCAACATCTCAATCTGTCAGCCTTCCGTGCTCTCAAGCAACTTGACCTCGATGTGCGGACAGTCAACCTGATAAGGGTACGAGCCGTGTGCGATCACGCCACGTGGCGCCGACTCCCGCCGAACCTCGAGACTCTCAAAGTGTTTGGTATTCCCTTGGGCGATCGACCACCATTTCACGCTCGGCGACGGGTTTGGTTTCCTTTCGAAACATGTATCGCGACCGACAAAGCGAAGCATGGAGTACAACTTCTCAGTAACTTGGTATATTCATATGAATATTACAGAGAAGACGACGAGCCTAGATTGACCGTGTCCGAGGATGGAGAAAGGGAGGAACAAATCAGCCAGGTTGTACTCGCACAGCGTCTGATGGTCGAAAAATGCAGAGAACTGCAACCCGTTTTCCAAAAGGCCAGTGTGAGGCTTGAAATTGAAATGGTGGCTTTACCTAACGGATTCATCCCACCATATTTATTCACAGAGGACAAGCCAAAATACTTCACACTGTGGGAGTCGGCTGCGAGATGAACAACTGAAGACGGATCAATACTACTACAGTGCTCCTTGGCTCATCAAAACCCGAGCTGGAAATTTCTTGGTTGTTGATTAAACATCAAACTTGAGGTACCAGGCCTGAACAGAAAAGATCCAGATGTCAAATCCCCGAATCCGAGACGCAGAATAGACTCCCAATCAGGCACACAGCTCACCGATGCCCTCTGACGTCGCAAACGAGCCTCGCTGACAAAGAAAATACGGATATCCAACAAGCGTGGCGGGTGTGGATGAGACCGGCGCGCCATTCGCCCGACTGGGCCACCACGGCACCACGGTTATGTAAGATCAGTAACAGAAATGCGCCTCTCCCCTAAATCGCATGTGACATATACCTATTCAAGCGGCAAGGGTTGCAGGTCTACCAATCCGCTCAGTCCGAGGAAATCTAACGACCAAAGGGCCTGTGGGGTTCTAGATGCTTTCATCATGGTGTGAGGTGACTCATCCATATCTATCGCATTTGCTCGGCTGGTTTCTTCCGCAAGGGGCGCCAACTACTACTGGATTCAGCTACTCGGTACAGCAGCCTCGTCTGGTCCTCTACCACGATTACATTTTTCTCCTTACGGCAGTAGTGGTCGGGCCGCTACAACCAACGGCGATGCCAATGCTTCGAGTCTCAGTTGCTGACAATTCGGTGTTGTATGGTGGAAATGCTTCAACCCTGGCTCGACTAATCATCCTACCCAATACAAGAGCCCTGTTGCCCTGCAGGTTCTTCAGATGTCCACTTTTCCTACGGGCGCATCATAAGCTACACAACGTCGGTCAAATATCGTTCCCTGCATGATTAAGCACAGGTATAGTATGGGGGTCTGAAACGCTAAAAGAAGGCCTGAAGTTTGTATCATCCTAATAAGAAGGGAACCTGCTGCTGGCATACTCCAATCCGTTCGTCTTCATCCCTGATTCGGCTTTTCCTTGTTGCCCAAATCAATCCTCACGATACGGAACTATCAACATGACGAAAGCAATTCTGGATGCGATCCAAGACGCACCTTTGGGGCAAGCAATCAATTGGATAACCAAAGGCAGATTCTTTGCTTTTCCAGAACAAGACCCCGGCTTCTCCATCCCATGGGAACAGGCCACTGTGAATGAAAAAGAAAAGGAGATCGAGTCTACCCCAGATGTGGATGTCAGTCGCCATACCAGCCATACCACCACTCCGCATCCTGTTTCTCGCGAACAGTCACATGCAAATCGTGAGGACATCGAAGCTCGAAACCTGAGTACTATTCCGACAGCCAACTCCGCTGCTCGAGGAGAGTTCACAGTTGTCACCACGCGGACGAGGACCAGAGAACAGACACTGCCGTATTCTCGGGAACGATTCGAAGTTGAACAAGAAGAGGCCATCGAGCGTCGACAAAGCAGCGTTATCGCCCCTCAGAGAACCGCGGACGGCATCATCCTGGTGGACTGGTACACCACTGATGATCCAGCAAACCCCCAGAATTGGGGAAGCTGGAAGAAAGTCTGGGTTTCCTTTCTCATCTTTATGTATACCTTCGCGGTGTACTCTGCCAGTGCTATCTACACCTCGGCTGAACCTCAGGTGATGGCAAAATTTGGCGTGGGACAGAGTAAAGCAAGCTTGGGACTGAGCATGTATGTCCTGGGGTATGGCTTTGGCCCGATGTAAGTTTGATCCTGCATGTCCCCTCCAACGCCGGTGTGTTGTTCACGATGCTCACATGGTTTGATTCAGGATCTTCTCTCCTCTCTCCGAGCTTCCGGCCATTGGGCGAAATATCCCCTACATCATCTCCTTTGGCCTCTTTGTGATCCTCTGCGTGCCTACCGCACTAGCAAATAGCTACGCATCTTTGCTTGTGCTGCGATTCCTGACCGGTTTCATGGGTAGCCCCTGTCTCGCTACCGGTGGCGCATCCATGGGCGACATGTACGGCCTCTTGAAACTTCCCTATGCTCTCACGGCATGGGTCGCTGCAGCATTTTGTGCGCCTGCGCTGGGGCCGCTTTTGTCGGGCTTTTCGGTTGTTGTAGAAGGCTGGCGCTGGGCATTGTGGGAAGTCCTTTGGATGTCGTCCCCAATCTTTGTCCTCATGTTTCTCTCCATGCCCGAAACCTCCGCCAACAACATCCTCTTGCGCCGCGCACAACGTCTCCGAAAACTGACGGGCAATCCGAACTTGAAGAGCCAAGGAGAGATCGACCAAGGAACCATGTCATTCTCCAAAGTCGCGATAGAGCAGATGTGGAAGCCCATTGAGATCTTCTTGAAGGATCCCGCAGTCTTCTTTACGAATGTCTACACAAGCCTGATATATGGTGAGTGCCTCCCTTATACTTTGCTGCCCATCCACCTGCAGAATGCACATTGTGACTAATATGCTCGGAACAGGGATTTACTACTCCTTCTTCGAGGCTTTCCCCCTTGTCTACGTCGGCATGTACGGCTTCAACATTGGCGAACTGGGTGTTGTCTTTGTCTGCATCGTCGTCGGCTGCGTCATCGGTACTCTCATCTATGTGTCGTATGTGTACTTCTACCTCGAACCCGACATCAAGAAGAACGGCCTTCGTGCCCAAGAACACCGTCTTGTGCCAGCTCTTTTCGCCACCACGCTCTTGCCCGCAGGAATGTTTTGGTTCGGCTGGACATCCACGCCGCATATCCACTGGATCGTGTCCATTATCGGCATCACGTTCTACGCCGTGGGCGCCTTCATACTCTTCCAGTGCATCTTCATGTACCTGCCACTCACCTACCCACAATATGCCGCCTCTCTCTTTGCAGCAAATGATCTATGCAGGTCTGCTCTGGCTGCCGGGAGCATCATCTACGCGCACCCACTGTACGTCAATCTAGGTATCGGTCGAGGCATCAGCGTGCTCGGTGGCCTGCTCTGCGGCGGTGTCATCGGCATCTGGGCGCTCTGGTACTTTGGCGCGTCTCTGCGTGCGAGATCCAAATTTGCCATGAGCTAAGCTACTTGGAAGGAGATCCTTCTCAAGGATTGATTAAGATGGCGTGAGTTGGTTTCATGGGGTCTCTGGAGCTGGGTATGTGCCCTGTCGCCCTTTTACTTCCCAACTTGAAGTGACGCAAAGTACACGGACTAGAGACATGGATGGACAACCGGGATTCCACAAAAGGAGATGGCCACCCCCTTCCTTTTCTTTCTCTTTACATTCGTTCGGCACGGACGGAGTTTCTATCGTCTCGTCACGTAATCTCAACACCCCGGCTTGCCTTTACTAGACTAGGACTTGATGATAATGATGTTGATAATGTGTATCTCACTATGCTGGTGGGGACTTGTGAGAAAGGCTCAAGCAAGAAAGCAAGCAGGGGAATGAAGAGAGGCCACTTTTAATTATACATAGTTACCACCTAAGTAATACTTGGCATAGAGGGAGGGGGAGGCTTTCAAGGAGGGCTCGGAAATGACAAATGACAAATGACAAATGACACTACCATATGAAAACACGTCGAGGTCATGAAACCAGACATGTGGCATGCGTCAATCGTGGAGGTGCAAGTTCGAGGAAAAAGGCTCCAGCAGAGGCCGATAGAACCTCCAGCTTAAATGTAAATTTAATTCATGCTGTCAATCATTAGGTAGCCACTGCTCGAAACCCGGCGATTTTCTTCGTGGTCTTGATGCTCTATTTATGCAACAGCCACCTCAACAGCCACCTCGTCTCTTTGCATGGTCCGCGCTTTCCTACTGGCCATAGCCTTCCGGCGAGCTGTCAATTCCGCGTTGCGCCCGACCCTCTCCATCCACTTGACTTCGCGAGCAAGAAAATCCCTGACCTCGTCGTCTGTCGGCCAGCCCAGCTTGCGACAGTGCTCCCGTGCTTCCCAGACATCATGGCCATCACTTGGTAAAGGACTCTCAAACCTCATGCCACCATCTCCTCCACAGGAAGAATTGGCAGGACTCAATAAGCTACCCTCGAGGAAGAGTCTGATTGCACAGAGTACATCCCGGAGCGGAGACGGGGTTAGGTGCGCTGTGTTCTGAGACTCGGATTCGGGGGCAATGTTCTCTGTCCCAAACACCATGGCATGCTCATTGACCCATCTCAAAAGCACAAGCAAGCCACGGATGTCATGAACAGACACTAGGATGCTGATCATAAGTTTGAGATCCTCCAGGTCAGGTACAACAAGGAGCGTACGTTCACACCCAGGAAGAAAGGCTGTCATGCGACCATAGATTGCTCGAGCGAACGTGGACTTTGCAAGAGAGCCGAGATTTTGTGGTGGGATGCGCATGTTCACGTCCCTCAACATCATGTTCAGCGCCTTTGTCAAATGGCGGAAGGTGTCGAGGTCAGGATGGATGTCAAGACCCTTCTCCTCTGGGGAAAGAATCCTTCTCAAGCGGCGCCACACAGCTGCTCTAGCTGCGGCACCTTTGTAGTTTGGCGGTGGTTTTCCGATGCTCACCGAAGCCCCTTCTACAAAGGCGTTCCAGACGCGAATGTCTGTGATGCCTGCAGCGAACAGCAGTTGCGACGCGTATGTCAAAGCAGGCACATCTTGATGATTTCTCTTGATCAATTGGTCCGTAGCAAAGTCCATCCTGCCAATGTCACGAAATATTAGTGAATCATTGGGTCCGCTCTTGCATATAAGCGCAATGAAGGCAGCCAAAGTGGACTTGGGGATTTTGTTCAAACTGTCCCGAATAACGGAAGCCGGGTATTTCTCTGCGTGGCGGAGCACGTCTTTTGTGACTTCATCCCATCGGCTAGCTTGAATGTACCCAAATCCAGTTTCAAGCTTCACGGAGTGGTTCAACAGGCTGGCAAGAAGATGACCAGCTGGTTTGACCCCGGCCCGCAGCATGTGCTCATAGAATTCATCCGCCGAAGGAACCTCAGTCTCAACATAAATGACCTCTCGGGGATTTTCCGAGACTTCAAACGGTTCTTTGACATCGCCTGCGAGGTATTTCCAGCCTAGCGTAGAGTCTGGCTGAATACTTGAATTGAGGAGTTTCTCCAGCATCGCAAAATATGGTTGATAGTGTGCTTGGGAAGCGGGTTTGGATTTCTCGTAGGAACAAAAGGATGCCCATGCCTCTCGCTTTGTTCTTGTGGCTCGAATGCGCGCCGCCCAAAGTTCCGGTGGGTCGCTGGATTCAATTTCTTCCTGCTTCCCAAAGCCCTGTAACAGAAGCCACGGCCGTCGTTGGCGCATCAATATGGCGCGAGTTTGAATCGTAGGGCTTCGGTCCGTATCCCACCCTGCTAGAACAGCAGCACTCCTTTCCCAGTCGCCATGAGAGTACCCTGCTGTCTTCATTCGTTGCAATAGTTTGATAACACGGCTCTCCTTCCCAGGATACTCGAGATCCTGTTCAATTCCTGACTTGATATGACGCCAAGGGGGCCAGGATAGAGACTTGGCCTCAGCCCAAGCACGTTCCTGCCCCGTTTTGGGATGCAGTAGTTGGACTGCAATCAAAGCGCGATAGCCCTCACGCGTCAGTAGCAGCTGTGGGGAGAACTCGAACATTTGACGGACGAGTGAGAGTTGCGCATTTTGCTGTGAAAGATATGCATTGTATGGTGTTTTGTAGGGAGCCAGAGATATTAATGATAAGAAGCGATTGTAGATGTGGGAAAGGCGCAACAACTCCGGACCCTCGAGTGAACGAGGATGAACACTGTAGTAGTCCGAGAAAAGGTGCCTGATGACAATACTGATATCCTCGAAGCACTCGGGTGCCACTGACCGAGCATGTCGCAGTAACCGAACAACTAGGCACACTCTTGTAACCCAGGACCAGCCAAGATACTCCTTGGCTTCCAAACAGATTTGTAAATCGGCCAAAACACTTTTTATGAATCCCTTCAGGGCAAAAGAACTGATGTTTTCCGCGCGAAGGAGTTGTAAGAACACGAACTTCGGTATCCGACCTTGTCCAGATTCGCGTACTTTTTGCGCCAGGATCAGGTACCTCGTAAAGGCAAGGTCAACGTTGTCCGATGAGAAAATCCACGCCCAAGTTGCGATATCAGTAATGTCGTAGCCGAGATTCTCCAGAGTTCTCAAAGAGTCCTGAGGAAAAGTAGTTCCTAAAGCAGACAAGAGCTTCTCGTCGTCCTGAGCGCCATGCAAAAGGGGGGCGACATTCTGAAGGTAATCGAGGAGAAGTTTGCGAAGAAAGGTTGAGCTTCTGAATGTCGTGGTAGCTTGTTCGCCCACCTTCCGGCTGCTCATTTGCCAGTGGAGGACATTGGTATAGGACAGGTCAACCCTGTTCCGTCTGGGATGAGAGGGAAGGAACAAGGATAGAATTCGATCCAGTCGTCTGCGAAGCGGTGACCAGTGTTGTGGACGATCCGTTTGAGGTTCGGACGTGCGACTGTGATCCGCCTCTATGTCTTCTGTGTCACGCTCTGCCCCCTCTTGAGGATTCTGGCGGCTGCTGGAACAGCTCCCGCCATCTTGTCTGATGTACTCGGAAAAGTCAGAGAATTCTGTAGGGAACAGCGCTTGTTGGTGAGCTAGAAAATCCGATACAACCGGCGTTGGAGTAGCAGACTTTGTGCCTTCAGCCCGACTTCCGTAATGTCGGGTTTGGAAATGATATCGGGCAGCTCTGGTGCGAAACTGTAGGTGCAGGAGAGAGAAGGCAAGAGGCCTTCCGGTCGGAAGACGAACACGTTGGACGCTGAGCATCCATTGATGCTTCAGCGGAGAAGCAATTGAGAACCTCAGGAAGAGAAGAGCTGCGCGTGATAGACGTGGATTAAGATGCCGAAGCGAGCATCATTCCTATTCAAATTCGATCAAGAGTTGAAAGGCGAGCTGTTCTCGGTACAGTGAAGATCAAAGCGAAGGCACGCAGGCGCGCCAAGCCAACGGCCAACTGCGGCTGTCAGTCGATCGCAGTCAAACTGCATCGACTTCAGATTCGGAGCGTCCGCAGCGAAAAAAAACACAGTCAGGTAGATTCATCTCGCGATCCACAACCAAGCTGCTCCTGGTGGCTTACTCCATTGCACCCGGCCGAACTCGGTTTACCATTCCTCTCGTTGCGTTCCTGTACCAGTCATCCTGCAAGTCCGCAGCGCGTGTGGACAACCCCCTCATCGCTCCCTTTTCTTCTGCCAGTGTCGAGACTATTACACCACCCAACCTGTTACAAAACAAAAAATCGCGCGTCGTTTGTACACATCAAGGCTCTGAACCATGTTAAGAGACTAATATCGCGATATACATCGAAGTTGCATGTGGTTGGGTTAGTTCACTCCGGCTCGTCGCCCGCCAACACCATCACAACGGGGCTCCTCAAATTCATCACGACGATTTCCCAGTATGGCCGAAGTCAACGGCATCGCAAAGCACGAAGATACTAGTACGGTTTCCGCATCGCACCTGGGTAAGCGGAAGCGCACGGTTTCTCCCGAAGTTGCGCCAAAAGACACTGCTCTACAATCGACCCTACAAGATGTCCTGCGAGTTCTTCGCAAGTACGTTTAGCTGTTCCACGTACGTGACAGACTACTAATACGCGGTATAGACATGACACCACTCCGTCGCTTCTCAAATACCCTTTATCTTCGTCGAAGTCCGGAGCACCTGACATTAAACGGGCCCGCCTTGTCAAGTCAGAATCCGCCAACGATACTATCGAGGATCGCATTTTGACAGGCTCATATGACTCTTTCAGCGCCCTGAAAGAAGATGTTCGAAGTGTTCAAGATGCCCTAATCACCGATATATCTACTATAACACAGAATGGCAAGGTCGAAACCGATGTCCAAGGGCAATTATCAACGTTAATAAATGTGCTCGACAAGTATGAAACTGAGTCTTCAGAAGTCGCCAAAATCAAAAGTGAAGACTTCCCGGGGGCGGACTTGATCAGTTCAAATACTAAACAGTTCCTCTCTCTGCGCAGCCAAGTCAATGGTGGTGTCCAGATTCTCTTCTCGGGCCTCCAGGTTCTCCAACAACCTGAAAACGACTGTACAGCTGTTATACCTGAGACCGAAGGCTCAAGGCTACCTAACGGATTCGAACTTACAGACTTCTCGTCATTGGGTGGAGATCAAGATGCAACGAAGAAGCAAGAAAAGAGGTCGTTCGGGACAGTCTTTCGTCCGATCGGCCGAGTCAAGCCTCTAGATCTGCCGCACACGGCAAGGGACGTGGCGAGAGGCAACAATCTGGAATTCATTCCAAACTCTAGCCGAACAGAGAATCTACCCCAGAACAAGCACGACTACAAGTTTGCGAGATTGGCTACGAGTTCATGGCTCTCATATTCTACCACAAGTACCCAACCACAACAGGATAGGAGGAAGGGACAGCCGACGTCCAGTAACAATGACTTCAAAGCAGCCCTCGAGGCCAACAGCGTGCGACAAGGTCATGACCTCACTGCAGATGAATTGTTCAGCTCTGTCTATTGCTCCTTCGCGCCAAGCTCAGACAATGCATATTCTCTTGTTTCTGCCAAAGACAAAAGTCGGCAATGGTGGCAACATCACGGCGAGCAAAAGCTGTCAAGGCTTTTCAGGACAAGGGACTCGGCAACGTCATTTGTTGATGGACAAAATGGAGGAACAGAAGACAAAGACGAGTTCGCCGAGTTGGTCGCCAACTTCAAGCCTGAAGAAGACGAGGCAGAAGACGCCCAACCTGAAGCCACAGAGAAGGATGTTGAGAAACTTATGGGAGAGGTTTCCGAAATGATTGAAACACTCAGCTCCTATCAGAGGAACCGTAGCCTTGAGACCATTGTGTCTGGCGCCGTACCGAAGCCAACACACCCGGAAATCGACACCTTTGAGATGCTGAGAGACCAACTTAACATCTTGGTCTCGTCATTGCCTCCTTTTGCCGTCGCCAAACTCAACGGCGATCAACTCGAAGAGTTGAACATCTCCACAAGACTTGTTGTCGAAGTGCCTGACTATCCGGGGACAGGACAAATAGATGACTACATGATGCGTCGACAAAAGATAGCCCATCAAACCACAACGGCAGTAAACCGTACGACGGGGACGCCTCAACAAGTTCGCCCGAACTATTCTCAAACACAGGGGACTCCGATGGCATACAACACCCAAGTTCGAAACTACAATGCTTCTGTGCCCGCCACTGCGGCTTACGGCATTCGAGCACAACAGAGTTATCAGACCCCCACAATTGCGCGACCAGCCTATCAGCAAAATGCATATCAAGCTTCGGCAACCCCTTACTCATCGTCTCGACCCACGATACAACAGTTTCAGCGACCCTCCATGCAGAATGGTTATGGAAGTTATGGCAGCAATGCGTCAGCGCCGACCCAGACGCAGCCGCAAACCCCGGGCGGGTATCGACCGACTCAGCCCGGATATCAACAACGGGCACAAGACAATGCTGCCACACTGGCGCGATCGGCCTCACCGCAGAAGCCAATAATCAATGGTGTTCCCGGGCAAGGACACCAATACCCGCGTCGACCATATCAGACTCAGCAGCAAAGTCAGCAACCACAGACACCGTACACATATCAGCAGAGGCAGGTTTCTGGGACCCCCAGCACACCGATAGCAGCTGCAGCTGCAACAACTCGGGGTCCATACGGTGGCAGATACGACGGTTCAACAGACCGGAGCAGCAATGCTCCGGGCGATAGTTCCTCTCAGACTATAGAGGTTTCTCGGTAAACAGGACAGGCGCAAAAGGTACGGGCTGGGACAAAAGAAAGGAAAGGTGCAAGGAACCTGGTTCATATCCTTGCGTCTTGTGTACTATTATCCCTGGCGGTAACAACTTCGGTTCTTCGATTCTTGGAGACATGCCTGCGTTTAATCTCGTTAAAAGAGAGGTGGTGATGAGAATGAAATGGGACTATTTATACCAGAAACGGTGGGGGAGAGAAATCGCCGATTTTAATGCAGTGGTTTGCTATACCAATAATGAATTGATCATTGAATATTGCCTTTCTTTTTTCTCCTCTCCGACGTCAACCTGACCCTTTAGTTCTCCCTTGATCTTTGAAGCACCTCTCTAGCTGTCCCCAGAAGACTACAAAACTTGGTAATCGTCCCTCCGCGATGACAGATGAGGTTGCCTATCGAGTGACGAACGCGGCGTTTTCTTTGGAGCGGCACACTGGGGTGTCCGGCGTACGCCATCAGCATCTGGGTTCCAATCGTCGAGTCGATGGATGTTGCACAAAGGTCAACAAGAGGTGGGAATGGAGGGCAGGGGGGCCTGCAGGAGCGGTTCGCGAAGACCTAGGGAAGGCGTTAAATGTTTCGAACCGGTGAGGCCACAAGTAGTCAGGCTTGAGATCTGCGAGCAAGGCATCCCCTGGCTGCGATGCAAAGGATTCGTCCATGCGAAGTTGGCGGGTTCTTTGGTTCTTGCCTCGTGGTGGTGGTAGGCCCACTAGGTCACTAGGTGGTGAACCCCTGGTGGCCCCAAAGGTGGCCGTGCCACAGGACGATGATGTCGTCCAAGGCGGGAGAATGAATCCACCCTCTACGTAGGCACGGCTGTGTCAGAGGTAATCAGGTTGTCAGGGCAAAAGTCCATGAACGCATTTCTGCCTTGTCTATTATTGCCGCACCCCACTTGAGTATATGAGAACGGCCCATTGTCCGCCCTCAACTGACTACCCGCTTGCTGCTACCCAGCATTGTCTTTCCTCAATCCAGCTCAGAACACGTCAAGCCATCCCCTTTTCGTCTCCCGTGCCTCAGCAAGCATCTGTTCCACAAGACTCGACGCAAAGACTCCCAACAGCACCTTCCCGGGTCGCACACATCCTACATACAGGCACCACAGGCACAGCCGTAACCCAATTTCGGCTGCAAATATGTGCTTCGGTGGCGGCGACAGAGATGAAGCTGTGATCATCAGACGACATGAGCGATCACGACCTCGCTACTCTCGAGAATATGTGTCAAGGCCAGAGGTTGCCACCTACAGGCGAGAAAATCGCCGAGAAACGGTCACCAGACGATCAACCTCTGCCCACCGGCCCAGCCACGACCGATATTCCGAACGCCATTCCGACTCCTCCTACGATCCACGGCGACGCAGCGGGAGCAGGACACGGATTGTCACTGAACAGAGGAGGGAGAGAGATCGCACTTATTACTGATGTGCCACCAAAAGCAGCTTGAGGTCTGTACCCGCGGGAAGATGTGTATGATATCATTACGGCAGCATCGTGAGGCTGGGCTTTTTGAAACAGTGACTGCGCAGTCAGTGCAAATATTGGACACATGGGAAATATACTTTTGACTAAGAAAATTTAATTTGGTGTCACGATGATCCCCTGCCTTTGTTGCTCCTGTTGATGATCCAGTGGGTGTCGAGATAACCGGATTGAACGACAGACTGGCGAAGCAAAGATGGCATAGCAAGGTTCGCGATACGCAGCGAGCTGCAGAGGAGGTGGGGGAACACTGAATGCTTGACATCGTACCATCCAAGTGTGCCAAGGCACCCCTCCAAGCTTCAGAGTGCAATACGTCATCTGCCCTCTTCCTGCCCTTTGGCGCATTCCTGCACTCTGCTGTATCGGGCCTCGAGGGGTTCTTGTTACACCCGCACCCAGTTTGTCTCGACGACCTTCAGTCCGTCTTCTCCAACCGATAGCGCATACTTGTAGCTCCTCCAAGCTTGCCCGCCCTACATCGCATGTTATCAACGCTCACATACCGCAGAATCTGAACCCTACAAGCAGGTACCCAATCACCTCCGCCATGAATCGAGCTCTATCCATCCGGTCCCGCAAGAAGGACGACCATGCTAAGGAGGCCTCCAAACACACATTTTCCATCTCGACCCTCCGCGGCATGCACCAGGCTGAGCTCTCCAAGAAACTCTTCAAGCTGATCAAAACCGAGAACCACTGCATCGAAGCCTATGAAACTGCCGGCCGCGAGCGCCTCTCCATTGCCTCGCAGCTTTCCGACTGGGGTGAAGCTACGAACGACGATGCCGTCTCGGACATTTCGGACAAGATTGGAGTCATTATGTCGGAAATAGGAGAGCAGGAGGATTTGTTTGCTCAGAATCTCGAGGACTACCGATCTATCCTGAAGCAGATCAGAAACATCGAGGCCAGTGTGCAGCCAAGTCGGGACCAGAAGGTCAAGATTAGCGATGAAATCCAAAAACTCAAGTACAAGGAACCGTCTAGCCCGAAGCTGGTCACGCTCGAGCAAGAACTCGTGCGAGCAGAAGCTCAGAACCTGGTCGCAGAGGCTCAACTTACCAATATCGTAAGAAACCCCAAGCTCATGAAGACCACTCCAGCGAGTCGCAGTCTTTGCTAATATATCCAATACAGACCCGCCAAAAGGTCAAGGAAGCATATGATCTACATTTCGCGGCCACGATCGAGCGAGCAGAGAAACAGATCATCCTGGCCAAGTACGGCCGACGCCTCTTGAATCTGCTAGACGACACCCCAGTGGTGCCGGGAGATGTGCGCCAGCCCTTTGCCCAAGTCGGCGAGGCGAGACAGGTTCTTGCGGATGCAGAGCAAGAGCTGCAAAGATGGGAGCCTCATCTTGAACCAATTCACTCCAACGCCGGAGGTTTAGGAACGAATCTGATGCCTATGGACGACCGCAGCACCCGAGCCACATCGGAGGTTCCTGATCCAGTCGCAGATCCTGTGCCGACGGAGAAGCCGGCGGCAGAGGCCCAGGGAACGCATTTGGAGCAAGCAACCGCTTAGAAAGTGGAGAGGTGGAGCGAGGAGCAGAGGAAGGAGAGGGAAAAGTTGGGCATCAGGAAATAGCAGGGAATGGGATTGATGCAATGTGCCTTTTTTTGTTCTGCTTTTCGAGGTTCTCCTTTTTGATCGCATGCATGATGTTTCATGATGTTGTCGTTTTTGGCAGTCAACCCGGTTTGTTGGAGCAGCTCTAGAAATGAGGTGGAGGTGAACAGTTCTGTTTTTGGTAGCAACTCCAGAATTTCGACGGCCCTGATGTCCCTTGTTGTATTTCACGTCCGGGTGTGCATGTGTTTGGCATGAGTACCCCGGAGTATCTTTCCCCATTGATGCAGTATCACCGGAAGAAGGATCAGCCTTGTCACTCTGCACCACCCTCGTCACCATCGTCTAAAGGCTGATTGACGTTGACGATACTTGTAGGGGTGCAAGCCCGTAAAGCAGAAGAGGGCGATCCTGCTCGGCGGCGCCGCAGGAAGATGGGAATGCAACGCGGAGGGGTGGCCGGCCTAACCATTGGAGGGAAATAGCCAGGAAGCCCATAAGCGACGCAGTGGACCTTGTCGGGGCGCCTGTAACTAGGCTCTCAGGCCTCACTAGCCCGCCCAACCGCCTAACCGAGGCTCGCTTCGATCTTTCGTGTCGCCCAAGTAGTGCTGACATTGACTTGTCGTGATTTGCGCTGACTGATAGGACAACTTTCCCACCAAGAATTGTGCCCTCTTCACAAATGCTCACGTTGTTTCAGAGTTCCCAAGGGGAGCCCCTCCGGTCGCGGGCGGAGCGAGCGAGAAACTGTCATCTAGTGGTTGTTTGGTACCATTCTCACTTCTGACTGTCGCGCTGGGGCTGATGATTCACGGACACAGGACGGGACTTCCACCAGTCGAGATGCTGAGTTGAGATCTCGGCTGTTGAAAGGATCCTTCCCCTCGACGGAACCCTGAAGCACTCTATCAAGATATAAAGATTTGCCTGCTACCAAGTGGACTGGTGACTACCTCATCTATGGTCAACTTCCGGCCAATGTTGACCAATGTCACCTCGACTCGCAGACCTCTGATCCATCCCTGAATCGGCTCTTTGCCACCGCATCTCGAAACCTCGTTAACCTTTCCTCTTTGGCGCTTCTCAGACAAACTCCGCCTCGCACTTCGTTTATTTTGATCACCACCCTCTCTGTTCCTTTGGAGGAGTGGTCCTTATATTTCCTCTGCCTGCCCAGAAATATCATCTCAAAGCTCGGTCGATCCTCGTCCAGCAGACACGCCTGGTGACAAGATGTGGCCGATGCTTGGCCTTGGGTTGGCTGCTTACCTTCTGTACAGCGTGGTCAACTCATTGATCCGCTTCCGCCGCAACGTGAACAAGGCGAAACAATCCGGCATCCCGTATGTCGTTGTTCCGGTATACTATCTCAGCACCTGGTGGCTCATCAGCCACCCATTATGGCTGCCATTTCTTGCCAGGCTCCCCAGCAGCTGGACCAAATGGGTCGACTTCTGTGTCCCAGATTTCTGTTACCGGCGCAGTATCGAGGTCTTCCAGCAGGTCGGTTCTGATACCTTTCTTGTAGTCGGACCTGGAGGTATCATGATGCACACTGCCGATCCCGCCGTTATCAGCCAGATCACTACCAGGAGGAATGATTTCCCCAAGCCCACACCTATTTACCGGTCCCTCGACATCTACGGTAAAAATGTCGTGTCAACCGAGGGCGCGGTCTGGCGACAGCACCGCAAAGCCACCAGCCCGCCCTTTACGGAGAAGAACAACCACCTCGTCTGGGCGGAGAGCATCGACCAAGCTTCAGACATGCTGGCTTCGTGGGTTGGACCAGAAGGAAAAGGCGACATCACGGTCGATCGGGTCATGGATGATACCATGCGCCTTAGTCTCTATGTTATTAGCAGAGCTGGTTTTGGGAGGAAATTGGAATGGCCTTCTGCCGATGCCGAGGCCGATGTCGATGTGAACTATGTTGACAAGTCCAAGATCCAGAATGACCAGGGTGATCGAGATCGTGGGCATTCGATGAGTTACACCTATGCCATCCACTGCTTGCTGGACAATATTCTGGTGCAGTTTCTCCTGCCTCGGTGGCTGATCAAGAGCATCCCGTCGACGTCGTTCCGGAAGGCCAACGAGGCCTATTATGAATGGGGAAATTATATGAAAGAAGCGGTAGAATCCAAAAAGAAGACACTGGAAGCAGGAAATGAGAACAGCAAGGACCAAATGGATCTGTTGGCTCAGCTGGTCAAAGGTCAACTGACAAGCGAGAAGAGCAAAGATGTTTCCCTCACGGATTCCGAAGTGCTTGGAAACATGTTTGTCTTGATCCTTGCAGGACATGAAACTGCCGCCAATTCTATCCACTTCTCCCTGCTCTACCTAGCACTCTATCCGAAGAGCCAGCGGGCCACCCAAAAGGATCTGGATCGGATATTCCAGGGAAGGCCTCCCTCTAAGTGGGATTATGATCGTGACTTGCCTGCTCTTTTTGGCGGTATGGTTGGTGCGGTATTGGCAGAAGAGCTGCGGCTGGTTCCGCCTGTTATAGGAATACCAAAGTCGACCTGGGGGGTTCCTGATCAATCGATCACGATTGATGGAAAGACATGCACGGTCCCCAGTGGAGTCTATATCAGCCTAGCGACAGGCAATGTTCATCGGAACCCCAAGTATTGGCCCACCAGCAAACCCTCTTTGCCCGGTGGGAAGGTCGTGCATCCCGCGGCGAACCTCGACAATGACCTTGAGGAATTCCATCCGGAGCGGTGGCTCTTGGACGAAAGTAGCGAGGTGGAACAGGTGCCGGCCAATGATAAGAAGGAAATGCCTAATGAGACCATTACTGCAGATGGCTTGGGTATCAACGAGGCAGCGGACACTTCGGAACGGTTTTACCGGCCACCCAGAGGGGCATATCTACCATTCAGTGACGGGTATCGCGCTTGTCTCGGAAGACGCTTTGCTCAAGTCGAGGTATTGGCCACCCTGGCAGTCATTCTACAGAATTACTCGGTCGAACTAGCCGTCGACCAGTGGGCAACAGACGACGAGGTCATAGCCATGGACGAGAATGCTCGCGTGGAGGTCTGGCAAAAAGCTGCCCAGCGAGCGAGAGACTTGATGCTCAACGGCCTCAGCGTCATCATTTCTCTACAGATGAGAGCTGGACACGTCCCTCTACGATTTGTGCCGCGAGGGAAGGAGAGGTTTCCTGATGATGTGGATGACAAGTGGAAGAGCAAGCATCCTGATTTATGCGAGGGAGCGCGGGCGACTCCTGGCTGGAGATTCTGGGCTTCCTGATTCGTGTCTCGCCTGCTGAGAGATGCATTGGTGGATTGTCTCTAGCTTTCTGTCTAGTGAGCGTGTGCTTAGTGGGATTCGGTCTCTGTGAGAAGGCTCAGAGATAGTTATGGATATGTGCCATTTGGGTCGCAAGACATGGTGGTGGTGCCCGAGACAATCCCCCACTTTGGCGAATATAACAAGTCGACCTCCATCTACTGTTATTATGTTGAACAAGTCAGAGTTGGGGCATGTAGCCTGTTATATGTACCACCCCATGGATCTACATCCGCTACCCCGGTGCTGACTTTTAATCTTTTCTTCTTTTACCCTTTTTTTCACCGCCTGACTTCTAATAATGACAGCAGAATCAATCGGTACCAGGCATTAGGGCCGGCGGCGGGCTCAAGCACCCTGCATGTGCCTGCCTAAGCGGCTTCGCTGGCTCAATCAGCGTCGCCGGAATTCTCACTTCAGACTGCGCTGAGCCACTTTGACTTCACCTTTCAATTTCTCTGGCTCGTTATTCGACTGCTAGCCATCGACAATGATGTCCTAGTCTTTTATTTTTGATCGTTCCATCTGGTGCCACTTCCTTTTCCAACAGGCTGCCGACAGATCTAGGTGCTCGTTAGGTCTTTGTTCGGCTGGAGAAGATACTGGTACAGAAAGAGAGGGAGCCACGGGGGCGATTGAAACATCCCACGCATTCTTCTTTGCACCGCAGGCGGCCAATTGCATCTCGCAGCATCATGAGACGTCGGTCTATTGGATCAATCATCATCTCACTGGAATCTTCTGCCTCATCCGATATCCCCCTCGTCCACTAGCCAACAGTCTTTGCAGACCGAGCGGCGCCGTCGTGCATACCTCGATTTTTCCCCGATGCGTGGTCTCCCCTGGATCCTGTCGCTGGTGAGCAGCGGTGGCAATCGAGCCCACAGACAGCATGCTGTTCGTTGGCATCTACCCGCTCAAGCCAGGCGTTGGGCACGAATATCTTGATCTCCGATTTACATTCGCCCAGATAAAACCCGGCGAACCTCTTTGACAGGCTCCCTTGTCCTCCCACATTTCCCCTTCCCCCTCTCTCAGGCGTCAACGAACCCCTTCTTCGCCCGACCTCGCCGTCCCCGTTATACCTTGGAGTCTTCTTCGTGTCACTCTGGAGAAGGACGTCATCCTGGCGCGCAGAACTCATCTCCTTCAACTTGGTCAGAGCGGTGGTGTTACATGTTTGTACCCCTCCCTTCGAACCTGTCACCTCACTCCTGGTTCGTCCTGCTTGCATCAAGGAATGACCATGATACACTGATGATAGCCGTTGCCACCACCACCTCTACTCCTACTACCTCCAGCACCACTCTCCGTCTTGCTTTCATGACATTGCCTTTCGTTCATACACCCTTCCCCTTGTTGTCAAATGATGGAGCTCTTCGCCACAGATTCTCCGCTCTCTGTCACTGCTGGATGCAATCGACCCTCGCTATCGCCACTACCTTCATGAAACCCGGTCCTCCCATGAAAGGCCCCTGTGAGCCAAGCTCTATCTCTTCAATCCTGCATGTCCGGCCCGGTGCGCGATCAAGGTCGTCGGCGTCGCAGCCAGACCTATGCCGGCCACAAGAGTGCTCGCTCATCCAAGCTGTCCCTCCTAACTGCCATCACCTCCGGATCCCATGGGTCGACTGGTAGCTCATCTACCGTCACGCAAGAATCCTACTCCAAGTCCACCTCAAGTTCGAGTAAACGAAGTAGATCCTCCCGGCCAAAGAGGTCAAGCGATGAGCGGAGGAGAAAGGCCTCGCCGGTGGAAACCGACCCAAAGGATGCCGCCGCAGAGAAAAACATGTCCAGAGAATCCGTAGACGTCTTTGCCTTTCTCGTCAAGGACGACGACCAAGGCGCCGCCGACTCCGATGCTGCCGACTCCAATGCCGCCGAAGAGGAGCCTCATGCTGAGAAGGACGACTGTGATAGTGAGAGCATCAAGGACGACTCTGATAGTGAGAGCATCGTTCCGAGTATGCATTCCGACTCGGGTATATCAATGGGTGATAGCATTGTCCATTCCAACAATGACCCTTTCGTCGACACCCACTTACCTCCTTTACTCGAGGATGTCCGGGAACAAGAAGACACTCATAAACCACGGGAGATCGGGGGCGATCGCTCGCAACGGCTACGATGGAAATATCCAGAGGTTCCCCAGGCCACCCACAAGCCTCCGACCCCGACACTGATTGACAGGACACCGAGCCCTGTGCAGATTCGTGCACGCATGCCACAAACGCCCGACGGATACGACAAAGAGTATTGCTTGCCCCGAAATGTTTTATCTGGATATGATCTCATTGCTGTTAAACTGGCGTCGGGGGAGCTTCCGCCAGTGTTTCGCAACTTTAAGAAGATCTATTTTCGACTGCTTCTACAATTACAAGACGAAATCATCGAGATGGAAGAACAATTGGCTGCCCTGGACTCCGTCGACGGTCGCAGCCGACTCCATCCTGACGGCACCATGTCGCCAGCCTCAAGAAGATTGAGCTGGCAATGGGGTCAATCAGATGTACCAGCACATCGATTACATGTCTTGGGACGACTGTCAATGAAGCTTGAACAATACTGTACGTCATGGAATCTCACAACGAAGGATGGTACGCTGACTGGTGCTAGATCAGGTTCTTTCAGCGTCACAGCGAGTCCGCGTACTCTCCTCATCCCCAACAGCAACCGAGATTACGCAGTTCCAGACATGGCTGCACGAGCACAGCCCGCTCTCGCTCTCAGAGTCCAAGTTTTTGGACAACAGTGAGGATTTAATATCATTAAAAGAGACCACTCTATCCACCCCAACGCATTCCACCGGACCAGCATTAGAATACGTCCCCATCTGCATTCTTACGATGACGCTTCTGCCACTACTATGTTTCAAGTTCATCACCGGAGTTCTGAATCGACTGATCTTGCTGACTATTGTACTGGCGGCTGGGTACAGCAACCTAGAGAAACTTGACAGATCAAAGGTCGAACAACATCGACAATGGGTGATTGCATGTTTCGGTGTTTCGTTTCTGGCAGCACTCTTCTTTTAGAAAGAAATATCATGTAGTTGAGCGGCGACGCTCCTTGACTTGAGAAGAAGGATAGACGACACGAACCAATGTACCTCACTACATAGTCGAATCAATGTAGGTTAGAACAGAAGAATTGCCAGATCAACAAATAAGAGTGGTGTTGACATGACTGCGCAGCGCAGCTACACAGCCTCGTCGAAAGTGCGGGGCGCAGCCTTGCCCAACTAGTGAAACCTGCGTTGATTTCCGGGGAATGTTTACACAAGGTGATCTTGAGCCGCTTCGTTGCCCCTACTCGGACCACCTCCCAGCATCCCTCCATCCTTTTCCTTTCCTGCCCCTAATGTTCTCATTCCGTGCATCACGAATGACCTCGATTCTTACTCCTATGTTGCAGTAATCATCTGCACACAAGTCCGAAACCCCACCCTCCCTCATCTGCCTGTTCGAATAGTCTGTCATGTGCCTGCGCAAAAGCGTTTGCACTGACAGTTGCGGGCAAAAACACGCCGAGATGAATCATGTCTTAACCTCTGTCCACTGACTTAGAAACTTCCTTTCGTCTCCTACCTCAAAACACGCGCTCCTTCAGCGGCCACCCTGTCGTCCATGGTAGTCCACGATGACTTCTAACTTCATCTCTCGATTTACGGGCGCCAACAACCCTTCTGCGTCCATCTATGACGCCATCCGGCAAGAAGATGAAGACTCGGACAATTTCGATGTCGAGGAGACCGCAGGGCTGACTGCAGATAGAGTGAATGGTAGAGATGGCTACAACAATCAAGAATTACACCAGTCCGCCCTTCGGTCACATTGGAGAAGCCCAAGTCATGATGGTCGTGGTGCTCCTCTTACTGGCGCCACCTCCCCCGAATCTCACGTGCAGCGGAAAGATACACGCAGGAACCAGAACAAGACAAGACGGACTCCAAGAGTTCACAAACTTTTGGATGTGGAAGAGGCGGATGATGATGTTCCGGCGTCGTTGCTGATCGATCCCAACCCAATTGGTCTTGATCATGGGTCCATGTCCCTGCCCCCTCCTCCAAGCCTGATGCCAGAAGGCCTTTTACAAGGTCGCGATGCCAGTCCTTCGACCGCTGCTCAAGACTTCCACACGAGGTACCGTCCCAAGCCCAACAAACGCAGCCTGAAGGCCGCTCAAGTCAGGCCTGCTGGAGGGATCGTTGGCGGCAATCTCGCCAGTGCAGATCCCAAGGAGAAAGCCATGTTTCGATGGGTCAACGTGACAGATTTGGATAACTTCCTGCTCGAGGTCTACACTTATTACCTGAATCACGGCTTCTGGTCCACGATTCTCATGCGATTCTTCAATCTCCTTACCGTCGCCTTTGTGGTTGGCTTCTCTATTTTTCTCACCCAATGTATTAACTATCGAGACATTAGAGGGAGCACGACGATGTCAGATATCCTCGTATCGCAATGTACCAGAAGAATGGGATTTGTTCCCAATGCTTTACTCTGGCTCACCACTTTTATATGGCTCTGGAAAGGGGTCCTATACCTGTTCGATATCCCTCGCCTGAAAAATATGCATGATTTCTACTTTTACCTCCTCGACATCCCTGAACCGGAGATCCAGTCGATATCGTGGCAAGAAGTTGTGAGTCGCCTGATGGCTCTGCGAGACTCGAACCCCACCATTTCTTCGACATCCAAAAAGAGCAGTGGCTATATCAAATCGCAGAACAAACAACGAATGGACGCGCACGACATTGCCAACAGACTGATGAGAAGACAGAATTACATGATTGCCATGATCAACAAGGATATACTGGATCTGACTCTCCCCATCCCCTTCTTCGGCAATCGCAAGCTCTTTACTCGGACACTGGAATGGAACATTGAACTGTGTATCATGGACTTTGTGTTCAATCGCAAAGGACAAGTTCGACCTCTGTTCCTGAAGGATACGCACCGCAAAGACTTGGCGAACGCACTCCGTTCACGCTTCATCTTGGCTGGTTTTACGAGTCTCGCCTTTGCACCATTTCTTGCCACGTTCTTCGTCCTGAAGCACTTTTTTCAAAATTTCAACGACTACCAGAAGAACCCCGCCCAGATTGGCATGAGAGAATATACACCCTTTGCACAGTGGAAGTTCCGAGAATTCAACGAGCTACACCACCTGTTCCGTCGGCGTATCAACATGTCGTATCCCTTTGCCGACAGATATATCAATCAGTTCCCCAAAGACAAGACGGTTCAGATTGCCAGGTTCGTCAGTTTGATTTCTGGAGCTGTGGTATCCGTTCTTGGCCTCGCGACGATTTTGGATCAAGACAACTTTTTGAACTTTGAGGTGACGCCAGGCCGGACTACAATATTCTACATCGGCATTTTCGGGTCGATCTGGGCTGTTGCGCGCGGTCTGCTACCGGACGACAACATGGTCTACGACACGGCATTTTCCATCGGAGAGGTGATACAGTTTACACATTATGAACCGCAGCACTGGGCAGGTCGTCTTCATACTGTGGAAGTAAAAGAAGAGTTTTCTCAGCTGTACCAGATGAAACTCGTCATCTTCCTGGAAGAAGTGCTCAGTATTTTCTTCACGCCCTTTGTGCTGTGGTTGAGTCTACCCAAATGCAGCGAACGGATCATTGACTTCTTTCGGGAATTCACGGTGCATGTTGACGGTATAGGATACGTCTGCACGTTCGCCGAATTCCGCTTCATGAACCAAGCGATGCGGCCTGCTCCCAAGGAACGATCGGGGGGGTCGGAGGCCGGGACAGGAGGTGCTGCCACGGGTGTTGCTAATACCAATGCCAACACGAACCTACGGGACGACTATTTTGCGTCCAAAGACAATAAGCTCGAACACAGCTATTGGGGGTTCATGAACGACTACGCGCGTAATCCGAAGACAGATGTCCATTTTCCGTATCACACATCCAGGCGGCGTTTCAACTTCAATATGCCACCACCTATACCGGGACTACCTTCACCGTCCTTCCCAGCGTCGGATCACGGAAATACGTTTGGTGGCGGTATGCATGCGCATCGACACAGCGGCGGAGGTCTGGGATCGATCACATCGCCTCATCGTGGAGCGTTGGGTACTCCCAGATTTGGCGCTCAGCATACCGCCACGGGACAGGGCCACGGTCAGTCCCAGCCATTTGGCTCTCCCCTTCAATCGCTATTGCTCGACCCACATCATCAGCCCTCTGCAAGTGGTTTCGCTTTGTCTCAACAAGCTCTTCGGCCACGTGGCTCTCTTCTTTCGAAGCCTCGGCGGACTGGCGCGGTTGAGCGCGGGCATGAGATTCCTGACGATGTCGCCGAGGAAGAAGACTCTCCTGAGCTTCAGCCGCAAAGAACAGACACATTTCAAGCGGACGCGAGAGGGCCTCAAGATCACCCCCCGTCTGCAGCCGGGGGCGTCACGACTCAGGCCACTTATGAGGGCGATCTAGGATCCTGGAAATATGAGGTTGACTCTTCGTCTGGGGCGGGTAGTGAAGACGAAGAGGATGAGCGGGATGCACGGGCGATCATGCAACCCATGGGGCCACTAGGATTGATCAGGCAGTTTCAGAAAGCCCAAGCTCAGGAAGGGGGAAGGGCAAGGGGTACTACGGCAGGCCTTTGAAATGTGAAGGTTGGGGCCACTTGGGAGTAGACGAGTGAGGAGTAGGAACCATGATCAGGGGAGACGGCGACGGGGAGAACAGGAGCAGAACAGGGTCTCAGGTCTCAGGCGCGACCAGGGCTGATTTCGCGATCAAATTGGGATCTCCCATGATGGCAAAGAAGTCAATCTCCCTCCTTTGGCAACAGGTCTTGTGCTTTGGTGCCAGATTACATCTCAAATGATATTGCCGACGCATTGGTGTTACAATGAGTTGTATCAATATCAGAATCCTGCAGGGGGATCTCCTGGTATTGGGATTGTCTCGGGTTGGAATCCAGCAGCCGAGAGTCGGGACTGGCACCAGGAAAGGCTCTTGAAGGGAGCATGCCAGCCAGCATTTGGTATATGCATCAGCAGGAGTTGGAGGGTAGGAAGGTCACGGGCGGGGATACTGCAAGTCCTCCTCACTCAGTAAGGAGTCAAACAGTCCAGATGAAAGAAAAAGACAAGATTTCAACTGTGAATTTTTGGTCACGCTGATGCGTCCACTGTTGAACTTTTGGGGGGGGGAAGACCTTTAACTGTCTGCGCGTGCATTCAGTATACATTGTGTGGTATACATGAGACCTTGACATGAGGGTGGTAGCTCTCTCCCTCCCTCTTCCCCCCATCAGGTCCCCTCGTCCTCTTTGGTTGTCTTGTCTCTTTTCCTTTCCCTTTCATCTCATGGAATCCTTCCCTGTGGAGACAATACCTACATCGCCCCGTCCTGTCCCGTCCTGTCAGCCCTGTCGTGTCCCGTCCCGAGTAACTAAGCATAGACCGGGTGCGGCGCGTCATCATCCAGACCTGGACCCAGCAGACCCAAGAGAGAGTGGACGCAACTCGTAGATCCCTTACGTGCGAGTACTTTGGTTGAGCTGTGGGGTATCTAGCGAGTAGGTATTTGGCATTACTCCGTAGATAGGTACATAGGTAGGTATCAGTAAGCATGGACCGAGTATAGCATTTCGCAGTACGAAGCTGGAGTTGAGGCTGGAGATTGAGATTGAGCTGGACAGGGAGATGGAGATGGAGATGGATTAAAGGGGAATTAACCGTATTTTGTCTCTTTGTACCATTCCCACCCTATTCTATCCTGGGGGTCTGCCCCCAACGTGCATCGAGTACCTCGCTACCTACCTATCTACGAGAATACGAAGTACGGAGTGAACCGAGTGGATGATATTAACAGTGAATGATCCAGATACAGGTCCAGACCCAGACCCAGACCCACTGCTCGTTCGGGTCATTGAGGTATGTGTACCGAGTACGATACAGTATCTCCTGCACGTACTTTCGTATGGTTGTTCACTCTCAAAGCTCCCAGAGCGGGAGTGGGGGCCATGTACTGTCCCCTGGAGACATGTGAGATGCAAGTAGAGGGAGGAAGGAAGATATGTTCTGGCCGGCTGGCGCAGCGCGAGTTTAGCGCTGCATCAGATGGCATTCGGGAGTACCGAGTTCCAAATACCTTCCAACAAAGACAAGCCTACCTACAGACAGATGTGGATAGATCGACGGATCTATTACCTGCATCCTCTCGTATAAGTGCCAATGTACCGAGTACATACATGTTAGTACCATGGTATGGTACCTCTAATATGTAGAGGGACCTCGCACGTCTCCGCTTCACACATACATCCAACATCTCACTCGCGTCACACATCATCGTACGAGGGTGCAAGGAACAGTTACATATCTACAGTGCATGTAATTTCATGTACAGGTACATATACTCCACACGAGGTTTTAAGGGCTTACTCGGTCGGTCGGTTCGGTACAGGTACAGGTACCTGGGTACCTACCTGCCTATCTGGTGTTGAACCACCTACCCGTCTGGGTAATTAGATGGGGGATGGTGTTATTATGACCAGCAAACTTGGCCTCCGCAGAAGTTAGGATCCGAGTATAATACCCATAACGCATGGCCCACGGGCCAACAGTGCCAGCAGTGGGCTTGGGGGGGCCGACACTACACTTTGCTTCGCTTGTCTTCTTACTCATACTCGAACCACTAGACCCAACAAACAGCCCCTCTCTTTTGTACTTTGTTACTCTGTCCTAGCCTTTCGCGTCCGTCGCGGAACCGAATCTAAGCGTGAAAACCCAATTGTCGGCCACAAACAGTACTCGGTACTCCATAGGTACTCCGTACCTTGGGTAAGATGGCCCGATCGCTAGCTAGCGAGCGAGCTACTGTGCCTACCTAGCTGTGTAGATAGATGATACCTTAGGCATGTATGAGGCATACCTCCGTAGGGCTAGGGCTATCTAAGATGGATGTGTTGTGGGAAGGATTCGCGCGGGGGCGGCAGGATTTCCGATTACTCGGAGAGAGAGCCAGTCAAAAAGGTCCGTGGGGTGGACTGCATCGGGGTTAAGCTGATATGTAGTGGCTGGATGGGTCGAAGAAAGGAAGAAATGAGACGGGGAGGACGACGAGGACGAGGACGAGGGCGACATTGCAAGGTATGAGAGAGTTTGTCCTTCTCTCGCATTCATGTACGTGGGGGATCAGCTATTCGTACTCGTGTCGCTGCGCTGGCCTCTGCATATTCGTATACGAGCAGAGAAATATGTGCAGGTAACTTCTCACCGAGGAACGAAAAATGCTACCAAATAACTGAGTGGTCGTATAGCGGTAGGAGCTCTAGCAAGAATGTGACAGACGACGGCAACAATGTTGAGGCTAAACGCACCGCAGACAAAGGAAAAACCCCTCCATGACAAAGCCACATCCCGTGATTGTTGCCCCGGCGGACCAACATTGACCCATCATCCATCCATCCTTTCGGGCTTTACTCTCTTCTCTTGATCAACTGCCGCCTCGTCGTGGCAAGCCCAATGGAATCCTTTGACAAAGTACGGGTAAGCAGCTGAATGTCCAATTTCCAGCCATCAACCAAGCACACAGATGCGCTGTGACGGCGAGAAGCCGTGCCATTCATGGCGTTGTAAGGCCACACTCATCTTTGCTGTTCGTGATCTTGTCGAATGATTTCGAGTCGTGGGTTGATCATTGAGCGGCAACATTCCTCCTTGCTCACGGCTATGGCAATATCCACGACATGTGACGGGGGCGCAGCCTTTCTCCCAGGCCAGCGATGGAAGAGAAAACGACCAGAATCGTGTCCAAGTCTCTCATTTCTTCGTCCACAGCGTGCCCATTCCTTTCCACTCTCCCTCCGATATTTCATCTTTCCAGGATTCGACGAGGCTGCTTGATAGGCTGCGTGCAGTAAAGGTCAAACAGTACGTGAGAAAACCAACACAGAGCAGAGAGTAAAGATGACAAGACAGTTTCGTCGAGAGAGAATTGACGTCAGAGCAATGAAGGACCGAGTATGCCTGCAAAGCGCAAGAAGGAGCACCCTCCTTCCCCATTCCCTCAATGGCGATCGCCATCGTCTGGGGACAAGTTGCGTTGTCAGCTAACCCCCGGACAACGCTGCAACCTCGTCGTTGGATGCGCGGGTGAGCTGGCCAAGGGGAGTCAGGCCCTCGATATGGGCCACCATCGTTGATTTTGTAACCAGAAAGGTGTGTTCGGTGAAACCCATCAGGGTGGCTTCAAGGTACGTCCGTCGACTGTGGTATTGCCAGACGAGATGTAGAGACACATTCCCGTTTCGTTGCCTGTCAGCCATCAGCGACGTAGGCTACCATGTCTAGAACTGCTTCAGGCTTCCAACCTCTCTCAATGGTATTGATGTCTCCAGTGAGGCGAGACTTGTTGACTGCATTGCGAAGCGCATGGTCTGTCTGGAATTGACTCCAGGCACACGAGCCTCTCTCCACACCCCCTGAATGATATGCATGCATGGGCTCATATTTCGTGGCAAAACAGAAACAGAAAGAAACTCCAGCCCGGTGGCCCTACCTATTCACCGGGATCGGGGCCGTTTGATGGCCGATCGGCCACCCATGTAGTTCGAAATGGGTTGTTCCAGATTGTTTGCTTTGCTTGTTTGCTTTCTTTCCCACCACTTGCGACTTGGCGGAGGGTCCATCCATCCTTGTCACCTACTCAAAACTGAATGGCAGTGCTCTGCTCTTGCTCCATCCTCGAGGATCGCATGTGGCCAACTGACAGTTGTAAGCTTGCGCGTGGTCTTGAGCCAGAGTGATTCGACCGCTGTCCCGCCGACAACATATCAAGGTGGTGGGTGGTGGCGACTTGGGCCGGTCGGTATTTGCATCAAACAATCGTGGTCCCTTGAGTCAGACCATGGGCGAACTGGACGGACAACAAATGCTCAAGCATGTCACGTCACCCATGTCCAAGGCCCTCTAGGACCTTGTTTTGTTAAGCAACGCCGAGTAAAAGCTTGGAATTGTTAAGTCCAGACAATTCGGAGGTTAGGCTCGACATGGATAGACTTATTGCCGCCGTAAAAAAATACGTAGTACGGTAGGATCTGAGCGTGAATGCTTGGGAATCAAGGCCATTATCGAGTTTGCAAGCATTCAACCAGGTATGAGTAGTGTCCTGAGCAGGATCTGGTGGCGGCCATCCACTGTAAAACAACTGGTATCCACACACCATGCAATCTGGCCATGGGCAATATGTAGTCATACTTCTCCTAATGAAGAAGATGAGCATGAATATGCCGGTCGTAAGTAATAGTACAGTTTTGTTCGAACGCTGCCTAGTGAGATGTTTTTCGCCGCTGTTTCACCGTGGGAACATGTATGGTACGCCTTCTCTGACGGCATCTGATCCTAAGATTTGTGTATTTGTGTACTGGCAACCATGTTGATACTGAAAAAGGATGGTATCAACAACCCTCCGACATGAAGGGACGAAACAAACCCTCTGGCCACCATCTCACTTGCATCCTGTGCAGGGCATGTCAGCAGGTCAAATCATGACAAGCAGATAAAATGGACATGGATATGGCATAATTACCACCATCCTTGTTTTCCCATATCGGGCCAAGTTTGGCCTGGCGGAGAACGCCCTACGACAGGGTGAACAGCTTGACAGGCTTCGTCTCCCTGCGAACCCCCAGCCTTTGGTAATCCAGGCTTATGACGCTGCAGTTGCCAAGACGATGGCTTACCTTTTGCAAACAAGTATCAAGGGGTTTGATCGGTCCTTGGTTGATAAATGTTCGTGGCGATATGACACGGTGGATCAGGTGACTGCATGAGAGCCGAAGACGGGGAATCCATCAACAAGGCTGAGGAGGGTGGTGGATTTGCAACGTTGAGGATTGCTGGATGCGAATAGGCCCCCCCTCCACGAACGAAATTCATGGGGAGACACCAGAATGTCACTCAGGCACCGACATTTCAAACGAGCGCTAGGATGGTCCAGCCAGCTGGTTGGACAGTTGGGCGATCTGGCCATTTGTTACGGCCGGCAACTGGGAGGCTGATGCGGTGTGAAGAGGCACAGAGGGAAGTGCGGCAGGAGAGGAAGGACATCGTAGGGTCGTTATTGGACGGCCAGTCGCCCACCAAGGGCCACCCATCAACGGTGGTGACGGGCAAATTGAATTGGTCAGCAACTGTTCTTTTGGAGAGTAACCCTTCCAGAAATATGCCATGGCATTTTTCTCTTGTGTCATTGAAGGTAGCGCTGAAACAGTAGTGGCACTATTGGGGCTTTGTCTAGTCCCTGCAGTGAGCTGTCTAATGTGCGGTTAAGAAGACATCAACTGTACCGAGCAAGCGTGCTGGTGGCATTGGTCTTTGCCCAGCCAGTCTAGAATCAACGATAAGTCGCTCTCTCTCGGCTAGATAATGGCGTTTGGGGTTGTACCAGTGGTCATTCAAGGAGAATCCCTCGTATACTATTGACCTGTCCTACCAACTATCGATGCTCAGACGAAGAAGTTCTGGAATCCACCAACTAAACTATAACATTGGCTGTCACAAGATGCTGTACGAGTGTTAACAAAGACGAGTTTGGTGGAAAAAACAAGCCGATTATACGGCAAACGGTCGTACTTTGCCCTCAAGCGACTTGGCAGCTGTAACAAAGTCGTGCGCTATTGCCTCGTTTAATCTGCTTCTTTTCCTTCCCTTTGCGAGACTGGGGACAATCGGAAAAGGTAAAGTGTCTGTGGCAGGAGATTTGCCGCCCTTTACAACAGCCTCTGTGCGAGCAGCCCCGTGGCTTATTGTCCGTTGGTCGTACCGCGTGCCGCAAGTTCATGACGAGAAGGCGCTTTATAAATAGTCGGGCTGGGGTCGATTATCAGGTAAGCAATTTAGTTCGCAAGCTCTTGGTATAGTCTGGGTTTCTCTGGCGCTCACCCCACCCAGCCCACCTTAGCCCAGCTGATCCGCATTATCCTGCGGCTGAGAGTGAAAAACGGTGTGCGGATAAGCGAGCAAAGGAGGGTGCGAGAAGTTGGTCGAGAAGGGGCCTTTGTTTGGATAAGGTCATCTAGCCTGATTCGAGGTGGGAAGGATTCAAACCCAGACTTCACATTTAACTTCTTTGAGCACTGTTTAGTTATTGTTTCTGTCTGTCAGAAAATGTCGTTGCCTGTCAGACAAGATGAGCTGAATCATGCCAGCTTTTCATGTGTGTGTATGGCCCGGGGAAAGTGACCGGCTTGCCCCGACAGTTAACTATACGGAGTACGAGCCTACGAGACCAAAGTATGTAGCTAGAGGCTGGATGTCGATGCCTTGATGCCTCGATACCTTATCCACGATGAGCAGAGACACCTACTCCCTTGTGCTGCATAGACCTGCAATTCCCCTCTTCGGCCCCGCGAAACTCAATAGCATAAGGCGAGAGTGGCGGGTTACAGAGGCCGCCACGAAATTCCAAACCCTGGTTGTTTCCGGTACAATCGCAGCCACTGCACGGGATCCTGTCCCCAACGAATCTCATGTCATGGCAATGCCCCTAAGATCGAGAATTGGCTAGGGCTCATATTGGAGGGGTGGAAGAGACGCCTGAGCGTGGCGGTCACCATGGTAGGCGATGGTGGGCGAGAGATCGTCCGAGTGCCGAGATTGCGGGTTTCTGGCAGAGAACAGTAGCACGGGCGAGACTGCCTCAGCTGAACTGGAGTTGGGAGTACATAACTGTGTCGACAAGTTCGAGGGACGGGCTGGGTGATCGGAAGGCACGGACCCCAGACACACAGCAGTATCGGTACGCAGTTGCACTTGTTGGTGCAGGCACTAAATGTCGGAGAAGAGCCGATCTCGATTGGCCAACGTCTCGATGATGATGAAACCTTTTCCTGTTGCGGGAGACTTGTATGAAATGGCCGCAACATCCGCTGGCTGAAGCTGACTTTGGGGTCGATCTGATGGCCAGGTACGGGCTCGGGGTTCACGTTCAGAAGGCCTATAGAGGTCTTGGAACAAACGTTTGACTAGTGCAATTAACATACACCGTACCTTTGAATATACCGAGTAACTTTGTGCTGACCACCAGCTAAACTTTCCCGTAGGGCGTAGCGCAGTGACAGTCAAGGTGGGGGACCTTCAGCTCAGCTCTTCATCAAGAAAGTTCAAGCAGAGTGTTTGCCTGGTACTCATGTTTGATCATGAACACCATGCGGATAGGGGATGCTCAACTGCTGCAACTACAGTCTCACCAGACCCAATTGATCCAGGAGGCGCAGTGCAGGGCTGCTGAGTGTGTGAAAGGGGTACGAACGAGGCTGAGACTACTCGGTACATGGTAGTAGGTAGCCTTTCACCGCCTCAAATAGAGATATCGCACCATTTTTATATGTGGCTTTTGGTTTCTCTCTGGAAGCGCAGTGCCAACGCCTTCTCCTTTTCAGAGTTATAGGCCAAAAGGTATCGAGGATATTGATTTGTACGTACATCGAGGAGGCAAGGCTTCAAACTTCTTGCGGCTTTTTGGTGGGGCAAGTGGGCTGAAGTCACTAGCTCTCAGCCACTGAGCTTGGCGCTAGCAGAAGCCCCTGCTGATCTAACCGCTTTTAGATAATCTAGACCGTTTAACGGCGTCAGAGGCACTAATCAAATTTCAACACATTTCTATCTGAATATGCCAGATGAGTTGGGGTAAACCATGTTGAACCGTCGCGGCAAAGCAGGGCAGCATTAAAGTGCGGGCTCTGTCTCCATCTTTCTTGGGTCTTGGAGAATTGCTGTCGGCAATTGCACCATGTTTCCAGGGTAGAGCCATTTCACAGCACTGGAGCCTACGATGTGATTGTGATAGTCTGGTGATGCTAGTTGGTCACGTCGCCTGGGAAATGTGCCCCAGGATTGCAAAGGCAATATCCAGGGGAAAGGAGAGCCTATTACCTGATCAGCAAGCCATTCTTCTGGTGACCTCAAGTTCAACCTTGGGGCTGAAAGCCACTTCCTCGAGCCGCGTACAAGGTGCCAGGTGTCATACTCATTACCCTTCTTTCCTATATGATGCCATCAACTCGACTCCAATGCTCCGCACCTCAGGGTCAGTGTCTTTGGCCCTCGGACTAGCATCAGCAAGTGCCCGAATGAACGAGTCAGGCACTGGGTACGATCGGAAACAGAACTTGTCACTGACGCTGAGAAGATTATGTCTGACGGATCAATAGCGAGATGCAGGTTCATCCTCCAAGGTGGCCCAGGTGGCCTGGTGGAGTCCATTACAAGTAGGTACGAGTTCATAATCGGCCACCCAGATGGATCAAAATGGACCCAGACGGGTTACCGCTTCTGCTCGAGGCGCTGCCCAGATTCCCGCTTGGGTATGGGACGCTAATGGATGCGAAGTACCCCGGTCCATGCAAAGCTGTTGCCCCCTCCCCCCTGGTCCGTGGTCAACCCCCTGTCCCTTCATCTCATCTGCCGCCTCCCTGGCTCACCCTTTCGATTGCTTGTGGACGCTGGTGCTGACTACGTAGTACCAACCACCACATGAAATGGGAACGACCACCATCGTGGCACAGAGCGGTTTCACTGCCACTTGACCTGAATGGCCCATAATGCCATCCCCGTCCCCGGTATCAACCTTCGTATCCCACGCGGCAAATGGATCGAAAAAGCCCACTATTTACTGACGGCACTAGGTGATCCTCTAACCTCGAGCAACTGAAGCTCCTATCTCGACCCTGAATCGCCCGGGGCCACATTATTGCAAAAGCAACGTGAAATAATAAATCAGCCCTCTCCATCCATGACTTCTAGCTTGTACTTGCTTCATATTACGCTTCCATGCTTATTCCCACCACGTTGATTTAGAGAGACCGATCGCCACCAGTGTCGTATCTCTGCGCCTTTCTTTTGCATAACTCCATCACCAAATCCTGGCACTTGCAGTATTCCCTTGGCCGTCGCTCCTCTCTGGACTTCAGGCTGTTCTATACCAGACGACTACAATACTGTCCTTATTGACTATTGCGATTCTCCTTTAAGCGCGCCCGTTCCGTTGGGTACATCCGCAGGAAACCACCATGGCTGTTGAATCTGGGTTGGTATCTTGCATTCCCGGTGTGAGACATGTCGGTTGACATCTAAAAAAAAAGGGCGACAATAACAATGCCACCTTCGTCCACCTCATCAACTGTGGCAACTCCTTCTACCAACGGCCTCTCAACATCTTCACCGTCCTCCATGAAGACGACACCTAATGGCTCCAAAACGGAACCCAAGCCCATCAAACTCAGGGCTGCCTGTAACCACTGTTTCTCGGCAAAGGTAATATGCTTGGACCCCTTGCTACTCGCGATCTCCTCCACTAACATGGATGGAACCAGGTTCGATGTGACGGGAATAAAGAAGGATGTCGTAGGTGCTCTGAAAAAAGATTGTCTTGCGTCTACAGCGAATCTCGAGTCGGGAAAGTGGTGGGCAAACGACGAAAGCGACCCATTGACGACTCGATCGGCACCATCAACTCCCAGTCGTGGATCATCCATAATTCGCTCCCTATACAGTCTATCCCGTCACCAGCTACCACCCATGGCTCAGACGAACCGGGCAGGAGCCAGGGCAACCCCCCTACCTGGTCCTCCTTTATCGTCAACGGTGATCCAGGATTTTTAACTTTCGACGAAGCTACAGAGTCAATGGGCGCTTTGGATATGGCAGACAATCGAAGTTACTCAATAGCCAGTGACCTCAGCTTTTTCAACAACAGCGGACTACCTACACCGGGACTCAGTCCTCCTCAATTTACCCGATATCTGTCACCCGCTCAACTGGAAACCCGACCTTTGTCGAGACAGTCTTCGTGTCCGGTTGACCCGTTAAAGCTACAGCCCCCAGTTTATGGCGCACCACTTCCTCGAAACGGCGAGCCGGGGCTGGAAGATGAAGAGACTGTGTGCATCAAGTTGCTCGCCCATCTCAAAAAGCATTCGTCCGATGAGTCCCAGCCACGGGAGATGCAAATTGAGCTATTGAAGAAGAGCAACGCTGCTGTACGGAGGATATTACGCAGCAAATCGGTCCGAGCTGACTACTCGTGCCACTTGCTACTCTCAAACATCATCAATCACCTGGTTCGGTTGTGTGAGCGACTTTGCCAAGGTAGACTGGAGGAGTGTGGTCTTGTGCACATGGAGTGTCAATTCCTCCAAGAACAAGTCCACTTTGAGGCCATGCCAGGCTTCTTCGACACCCTTGTCCCGTCAGCTGCTCCCACGCCAGACCAGGACCTGCTGGGGAGTCTGGTCAAAGAGGTAATTGTGTTCACTTCGATAGTAGGGGATTTTCTGAAGAAAAAGCCGCTCTATGGGTTTCAACATCTCGGTCGGCACGAGACATTTCATGTGGAGTTAGAACAGAGGCTGAAGAAAGCCAGTGTCTTGCTGAAACCCTGACGAGGCACTTGGTACGAGCAGGATGCCGTGATATGCGGTGGGGGGGGGGGGGGGAGGGGGGGGTTTTGGGCCAGACAAAATGAACATACATGAC